>NC_069504.1:592621540-592899040 GCF_027579735.1 Bombina bombina
TACATTTATTAGAATAGCGGTGAGCTCCGGTCGGCAGATTAGGGGTTAATAATTGAAGTTAGGTGTTGGCGATGTTAGGGAGGGCAGATTAGGGGTTAATACTATTTATGATAGGGTTAGTGAGGCGGATTAGGGGTTAATAACTTTATTATAGTAGCGCTCAGGTCCTCTCGGCAGATTAGGGGTTAATAAGTGTAGGCAGGTGTCGGCGATGTTGAGGGGGGCAGATTAGGGGTTAATAAATATAATATAGGGGTCGGCGATGTTAGGGCAGCAGATTAGGGGTACATAGGGATAACGTAGGTTGCGGCGGTTTACGGAGCGGCAGATTAGGGGTTTAAAAAAATATGCAGGGGTCAGCGATAGCGGGGGCGGCAGATTAGGGGTTAATAAGTGTAAGGTTAGGGGTGTTTAGACTCGGGGTACATGTTAGAGTGTTAGGTGCAGACGTAGGAAGTGTTTCCCCATAGGAAACAATGGGGCTGCGTTAGGAGCTGAACGCTGCTTTTTTGCAGGTGTTAGGTTTTTTTTCAGCTCAAACAGCCCCATTGTTTCCTATGGGAGAATCGTGCACGAGCACGTTTTTGAGGCCGGCCGCGTCCGTAAGCAACTCTGGTATCGAGAGTTGCATTTGCGGTAAAAATGCTCTACGCTCCTTTTTTGGAGCCTAACGCAGCATTTGATTAAACTCTCGATACCAGAGTTAATTTTATGGTGCGGCCAGAAAAAAGCCCGCGGAGCGTTAACAGCCCTTTTACCGCCGAACTCCAAATCTAGGCCTAAGTGAATTAAAAATAACAAAAAACACAGATGCACGTAGCACACCAAAAAGAAGTTAAAAAGTAACTTTTATTGGTAAAGATAAAAAGCACAACGGAGGGGAGCCCCAATATATCCTTACGCTTTTCGTGCCTGCTATCGGCTCTTTATCATAGGAATATAAGTGAATTGGAAAGTTGTTTAAAATTGCGTTTTCTATTCAAATCATGAAAGGAAATGTTGGGGTTTCCTGTCCCTTTAAAGTGTATTTGGAAATAAAGTTGCAAGCAATAATAATGATAATTATTGATAATTATTACAAGGTTTTCAAAATTGTTCAATGAGAAAGCAGTATTTGACATTACACATAAGTAAAACGTTTAGTCCATGACTTGTAATACGAGTGAAAGCAAGTGTGCAACTACAGCTTTTGGGTTTCCATGGATAGGTTAGGGTATGTTATAAAAGTAGCTCGTACAATAACATATTTTTACAAAACTTTTAACCATCAAGTTATATTACTTGATCATGTTATTGATTGTGCATGACTTAAACCAAATGACCATGCACAGTACAATCAGTATTGACTGTAACCTATACTACTATATTTCCAAAATAAGATTTCAGCCCACTGAAGGAAACTATAGAATGACTGAACAATAGTTGCCTAAATGATCACAACAGATTATTCTACTTCAGGTATTAAGCATTTCTAGCAAATAAATGTAGCATATTATAATATATCCATTCATTTTCATTTCCAAACTTAAACATTCTAGCTATTTGTGTTTAGTTTGCTTGATAACATTAAATACCTTTTTCAGAATTATGATGGCTGACTGCTAAAATCGTTACACTAAAGACGCTAAATAATGTCATAACAGCAAGTTACAGTAATGGCCGATCAATTCTGCCTTGTTAAACACTTAGAATATGGAAAAATTGACTGTAAGTAGAAAAATGCAGCATAATGTATTTACCTTTACTTAAATATTAAAATGTTGTTTGTGGGTTTATAGATGAATGTAGAGTTGAAATGACCACAATATATGAGGATTACAAGAACTAAACAAATATAAAATAACTGGTGTTGCTTCTTATTTAAATGTGTATGTCACTTAAAAGTCCAGGTACAATATCTCCTTTAGTGACTTTCACTACTTGACTACTGAAACTGTAACATACCCCTCCCCTACTATCTAAAGGTTAGTTTATATTCACACCCTCTAACACACTATCATAGCAAAATGATTCAATTAAGCATGTGGAACACTGCCTTACACCTTCCAGGACTAGATATAAACTTCTCAGATTAGTTGTCAGTGTTCTTCCCTTACAATATATACCACAACTCTTCCTTCTGGTGTTAGCTTTGTGTCTATATAGTTGAAACAAGTTAGTGAAGGCTGAACTTCTACTGTATTTGAAGAGTTCGCTGTTGCACAGGTGTCAAAATAATTTTCTACCAGTGCAATTCACACCCCCAACATGACTTGGCATATCACTTAGAATGGCCCCTTAATATTTTTTTGCACTATGACATTAATGCCCGATTACTGGTTACTCCAGCTTTGGTGCAACCTTGGAGGAACATCAGGTTGAGCAATTTTATTGTTCACTCTTCAGCCCTGTAGCTGGTGTTGACAGTCCAGTTCTGCTCCATCTGTAGCCTTATCAGTTCCAACTTGCATGTCCTTTATTATATATGGATGCTTGTTGTTTTATAGGTCATATATACAGATTTTATGTAGATTTTGCTTTCACATACATTGGACATATTATTAACATTTCCTATAGTGTTCTTTGTGTAAATAGTTTTGGGTGTTTTAAGTGTTTAACTTACTTTAACTTCAGTTATAATAATATACATTTAAACTAACTTCCACAAAAACACATATATCACTAAGACAGAAAGAACAGAGAGATCACTATAAAAGGGCATTTCTAATTTCTTGTATATGTAAAATGCCCTGGTGTTGTCTCCATTGGGCATATTTATGTAAGTGCAAGCGGACATGATACAATGTAGCGTATTATGTCCGCTGCACATCAATAAATACCATCAGTATACACTGTCAGCATTTATCATTGCACCAGCAGTTCACCAGAAGCCTGTTGGCTCGCTGGAAACAAGGGGCATCAAGCTCGATAATTCAGCCCCCATATATCAATTTATGTAAAGAAATTTCAATTCTGATAGTATCACATACACTTCATGGTTTTAGTTATGTTTATTTAAACTATTTTTAAAAGCTATATATAAGATATAACCACACAACTAACTCACTCTAAAAATAAAAGGCCAATCTTAATGAAATGTAAAATAGCATTGTATTGTGGAAATAAATATAGTTAGCATGATATTTAGAGTTACATTTATTTGTGTATTTATTCTCAGTATAGTTTAATATTTGTTGCCAATGCTGTGTGGGCTAAAACTCTAAAACAAATCTCTATTTCTAGAAACTGTTTAAAAAACATTATTTGTTGACACTTATGCAAGATATACGTTTCATTTATCTGATCTGACCAATTTGAATATGCAGTGGTTTTCCTTGGGTGATCTGACAACTGACATTGATAAGCTAAAATAAGGCAAAATGTACCACATTTACAGAAAATAATAAAGGAAAATATATACAAATCCTCATTTTCATTTTCTTCCATTTAGAGTCAGTTTTCTGACACCGTGGTGCATCTTTTTAATGTTTAAATATTTTTTGAAGGTTTTGATTGGTTATAAATATAATAAATAAATTGCAATTGTTAAAATGCTAGCGGTTGAAAAACTACTGGATTAGACAGAATGAATGCATCTGTGTATGTATAGATACAGATTTTACAAAAAAAAATCATATATACAGTATCTCGATAAAGTGAGTACACCCCTCACATTTTTGTAAATATTTTATTATATATTTTCAAGTGACAACACTGAAGAAGGCTCGTCATAAACACCAGTTATGAAGCAGCGGTCTAAAGACCCCTTTGGGCGCAATTAGGACATTTCCACTTAGGGTTTTACTCACTTTTGTTGCCAACGGTTTAGATATTAATGGCTGTGTGTTAAGTTACTTTGAGGGGACAGCAAATTTGCACTGTTATACAGGCTGTACACTCACTACTTTACATTGTAGCAAAGTGTAATTTCTTCAGTGTTGTCACATGAAAATATATAATAAAATATTTACAGAAATGTGAGGGGTGTACTCATTTTTGTGAGATAATGTATATAAATATATATATATATATATATATATATATACCGTATATATATATATATATATATATATATATATATATATATATATATATATATATATATATATATATATATATATATATAGATCTATATCTATAAAAATAAATAGAACATTTTCTTCTATATGAAGAACATTGGAATGTAAAATATTCATAACTACCTCTGTAGTTTTAACTCATGCTGGATGAGCATTCAAGCGAAAAGTGTTTTTTTTTCCATTTTACGCTCAATCATTTTACTTTCAACTTGTAATAAGTGTGAAAACCTGCAAGCATTAAAAGTTTATTTCCGGTGGTGTTTGCACGCAAGCGAAACCACCACTTTTAATCTGACTCATAATAAGTAACATTTAAAAGTTATTCTTTTTTGTAGAATGCATTATATGTTTTCAAAACATTTATAAATGTATTGTACAATTGAATTTTAATTGTGTTACTAGGCTGTTATGAACCAAGAAGTAAAACGTTTTTCTGACCAACTCTTAACATAATTATGAAATACCAAAATGTTTTTTTTCAGACATAAATAGCTTCATTTAGGCATTTGTTGAATTTTAGCAGTGTTACCGGATACCATGCCTGGATTGTAATCAATTAAGTGGCTAAACACATGGGAAATATACATAATTTCAAAAAAATACTGAGATTATTAATTAAGTGGGATAATGATCAATACAGGATGTAGTCTATATAATTTCATTTGCAATTTCCTGTAGATCAAACCATAAAAATATGTGTTTATTTAAATCATGAAAAGATCATCAGGCCCATTTATCAAGCTCCATATGGAGCTTGAAGAGCCGTGTTTCTGGCGAGTCTTCAGACTCGCCAGAAACACAACTTATGAAGCAGCGGTCTAAAGACCGCTGCTCCATAACCCTGTCCGCCTGCTCTGAACAGGCGGACAGGAATCGCCAGACATCAACCCGATCGAATACGATCGGGTTGATTGACAGCTCCCTGCTGGCTGCCGATTGGCCGCGAGTCAGCAGGGGGCGGCGTTGCACCAGCAGCTCTTGTGAGCTGCTGGTGCAATGTTAAATGCGGAGAGCGTATTGCTCTCCGCATTTAGCGAGGTCTTGCGGACCTGATCCGCAGTGTCGGATCAGGTCCGCAAGCCCTTTGATAAATGGGCCTGAAATTTATATACATATTATAGCATTTTACCCCTTTGCCCAAACCAGCATAAATCTACATCATACAGTGCAAGTCCCAGCATACCGCATAATGTCTGTCTATGTCACTGTTTGTAGCGACCATCCATTGGTGCTGGTCTAAGGTATTGGAGGGAAGGCCGGCGGGCGGAATGGGTAAAAAAATATAGTGGGGAATGTGTTGGATCTGACTAATATATATATATATATATATATATATATATATATATATATATATATATATGTGTGTGTGTGTGTGTGTGTGTGTGTGGTGGGGGGGTTGCTCTGAAAAATGGCCTACAGAAGGGATTAAATGTGAGCAGCACATAAAAACTCCAAGATAGCTCAGCACAGGGGTGGAAATGGCTCAGCAGTAAACGGTTAATAACCAAACTTCACCCACAAATTGCCTTATCTAGAGGAGACAATTTTGGGTTGAGTCTGCAGACAACAATGGAAGCCATGGTCATTGTGTTAGTATTAATTGCATTATTTTGCAGTTAGTGTGTTATCTATTAAAGCCAATTAGGGACAGATATGTAGCCAGGTTATCCATGAGAAGTCAGCAGGGTGCATTTGCCGCTCTGAATTACATCATTTTCTGAGCTAAATTACAAAAATAGAAGGCAAAAATAAATAATGAAAGTATACTGCAGACTTGTTTTGTAATTTCAACTTGTTCTCCCTGTCCAGACACAGACCATCATTTTCCCATGCTCCCCTATCACAAAGTGATACAGACTCACAAACACACACACATTTCATCATGGTAAGGGGCAGGCTGAGTAATTGGACAAATCAGTCATGGAACATGGTCTCAGCATGTAAATTTGAAGAGGCTGAGTAGATTTAAGTGTATTTTAAAGTAATTAATATTTATTTAGTGTATTAGTGTTTGCTAATACTGGTATTCTAAGATGAGTGATAGACAGGGATAGGCAAGGTGTCCGTACACAGACACTGGTGTCCGTGACTGGCCCTTGCAGTGTCCGCCGCCCATTTTGCTGTGGGGAGGGAGGAATAAGACAGATGAATACTGGTCCTGACTCCTCTTTAACACATGCGGCGCCACGTTTTGCAGGGTTGTGGCCACTCCCACATGATGCCGCTTAGTACCAGAAAATGACTCTGAGTGAGACAGAGAGAGAGGGAAGATTTAAGAAGCAAGCTGCCACTGTGTCCCTGGAGCTTTATATGTAAAGGTAAAGCACTTTAACCAGCACCTGAGGTTTATTATAAGTAGTATTTAAATAGAAAGAAAAGATATAGTAAGGTTGTGAATCATAACCTTAGTATATCTTTTCTTTCTGATTAAATAATAGGAAAGGGAAAATATTTAGTGGGAAGAAAATTAGTGGCTTGTCAAGAGACTGCTAGCAATATTGGGTGATAAGTTATGGAATAAATAAAGCCTGAGTGTAATACTGGATGTGTATCTTCTGCATCTGTATAATAAAATTCAGCATGATAAAATAATAGTTTTAATTGTAAATGTACCTTGGTGTCCTTCACTAAAGGTCTTTACTTTAGAAATTGTCCACCACAGCCTTGGCGTGTGCCTATCCCTGGTGATAGAGCTATCCTTGGTAGCCATGTGCAAGTATAAGGCCCTTACCTGACTTGTATATCACTCTGCCTGGCAGATAAGCAGTGGGGGGCCCTTCCATCCACACCACTGCTAACCCATCTAAATGCATGTTTTATGCTGTCAGGGTGGGCGGACTGTGCATATGGTCCCTTTTTGTCTAGGATCCTGGTTGGTCTAAGTCAAATCCTAGCCCCAGCAGAGAAACTGCAAAATGATGGAGTTAATGACAGTGGCTACCTAGTTAACAAGAGTGCCTTGCAAAGTGCTTGCACCTATATTATTGAACTCACAGTCACAAATGCTTGTTCCAGTTTACAAGTTCACTAATACAGGTGCAGGCACTTTGAAGGGCACCCTCATGACCGTGTTTGGACTTAGTGAGCATGGAGGCATCCCCTTTAAACAATGGTCACTAAGTAATATTAAAATCCAGTAAATTGCATAACTAAATCTAAAATTGCCCTGAGTCATGTAGCCACATCTAAGATTAAACATAAATTTGTGAGAACGATTGCATATGTAAATTTGCATGTGTGGCTATTTAGTATTCTTTATATGGGTGCTGATTTTTTTATACCATGTGGTATTTATTATACATTATCTTTCTGCCAATATTTTATATTTATTTTTCAATGTTAAAGCTGCTTTCAGGCTGGGTGGTGCTTAGTGTGGTGGTGTACTGTAGAGGTCTTTTTTATATTATGGTGTCCATTGTGGTCCTAAACATTGAGCGCTGCTGTCCTTTAAAGAGGTCCACATGACTGAGATAATTTTTTTCTGCTAATGTAGACACTAATAAGTCAATATTGGATGACCGACTCCAGTAATATATGTCATCAATAAAAGCCAATACATGGCTTTATAATTTGGTGTGTTATCCTCTGGGTCTTGTGTGGTCCCTCTGACACTGTCGGACAATTACCCTTCTCCAGACTGTGCTGTAATTAATTTCTAAAAATAATTCTCACTCAGGGCTAGATTGCAAGTGGTGCAATAACATTAGCGTGTGCCATATGGAAATAACATGCCAGTGATAACTTGAGCACATATTACAAGTTTAAATTAAACACGCCCGCACAAGCGAAAACTAAATTTGCATTGTCAGAATAGCGCAACTGAAAACCTTGCATAAAGGATTAGGGCTAAAAAATGTTTTGCATCAAACACAACTTATATACATTAAAATAAAGTGTTAGACTCATATATAGACTATCTAATAAAAATATTGACATAAATGCTAAAAATAATAAGTTATAAGGGTTAAAAGGTATATGGTATATGACAAGGTATTTAAATGGAAAGGGCTATAATGAAATACATACATGCATTTACATTTCTAAATTTACTTCTGGAAGTGTTTTTGCATGAGCAAAAGCACTAAATAGAGTGCCACTTTTAATCTGGCCCTCGGTTGGCTTACTTTGTGTCAGTGACCTAAGAGCTGACATCTCTGTAGAAGGTACAGGTGTACCCCGAAAAATATGCCAATATTTATATTCCAAAAGTTGTGGCTGTGTCTTTCTTAAAATTTTACATTACATAAACATTTTTCTCTCAGCTTATCTGTTGTCTTTTGTAATTGTCCCTAGAAAGTAGCCATGCTGCAGCTGGTACACTTGTGCCTAATACAGTGCTAAGTGCCAACCTCCATATTCTAAAACGTTCTGTGGCTATATACCATCTGTAACATTACAGAAAAAATAGTTGACATGGCTCACTGTTTCTGTTGTTTTCAGTGGGTGTGCCTGACAAGAGCCAGTTCTTCTATTGACACATGTGTGCACAAGACAGTGGAACACTCCATATTTCAAAGTATAAATCAACAATAATTCTAAAGAAATATAGTTGACAATCATTTATATGGCTCATTGTAATCTTTTGTTTTCAATGGGTGCAATTGGCTTAGTGCCCATGCCACAGCTCGCAGATACTGTATGTGCCTAAAGAAGAACTAATCTACATATTTCAAAAGTTCTGCTTGCTATAAATCAACTGGCACATTTGTGATCCAACCTATAACATTCCTCCAGCTTTTTTGGGGTAACAGCACAGAGTGGCTCTGTGTCTATACACAACTAACTTAAAGGGACAGTCAACACCAGAATTGTTGATGTTTAAAAAGAAAGATAATCCCTTTATTACCCATTCCCCAGTTTTGCATAACCAACAATGTTATAGAAATACACTGTTTAGCTCTGTGATTACCTTGTATCTATGCCTCTGCAAACTGCCCCCTTATTTCAGTTCTTTTGACAGACTTGCATTTTAGCCAATCAGTGCTATCTCCAGGGTAACTTCACGTTCATGAGCTCAATGTTATCTATATGAAACACATGAACTAATGCCCTCTAGTGGTCTAAATGCATTCAGATTAGAGGCAGTCTTCAAGGTCTAAGAAATTTGTATATGAACCTCCTAGGTTTAGCTTTCAACTAAGAATACCAAGAGAACAAAACAAAATTGGTGATAAAAGTAAATTGGAAGGTTGTTTAAAATTACATTCCCTATTTAAATCATGAAAATTGACTGTCCCTTTAAGTAAACTGTGATGGATATTTGAAGTAACCTTACATTATGGAGATATCTTCACAGCTGTATCTGGAGATTGCTTGCCTGCTTGCTGGAAAGGCACCATCACAACCTCATGAAGGACTTAGACATGGTGGCTGAATCCACCCATCTCACCCATAATGCTACAAAGGTGAGGTTACTGTGCAACTGGAGACACCTGGTGAGCTCCCACTCTCAAGCTTTGGGATGCGGCTGAAAGGAACTGTATTGACTGTTCCCTACCTGTGGTCTATTATGGTGGCTTTGGAGCAGCACAGGGTTCAATGGCCTCTGCAAACTGAGCAAATCTGATAAAGAGTGATGATGAGCAGGAGACTGCCGCGGATAAAACTTTAAGCACCTCTCGATATTTATAGGTTGTGCAGCGACGAATCCTGATGGAGGTGACTTTACTAGTTTTATTACAATGCTTGATGGCAGACCCACCTTTCTACAGTCTAAGCTTGTATCCATTCAGGCTAAAGTAAGAGATAGTACCTGTAGTAATATACCAGCATGTGCCATGGCTCCAGTGATGCTCAATGCCTTTACTATGTTCCTCCACTCCTACTGTAGCTCCAACTTATGAAAAATTAAACTATATACCACCTTATTTTGCAGTTCTTGTTCTGGCTTGGGTACCAATTTGTACCAATGCTGCTGCTCCAATTTGTGACTTTTTCAGATAACAGTCTTACATTACATCTTCCTGTCTATTGCCCACAGTGTTAGGCTTACTCCACTTAGTTGTATTCCATGTCCTGTAGGCTATCTGCTATCCTGCATGTCGTGCTGCTCTGGGTACGTTTGCCCATATTGGGGATTAATTTTGTGAGTGGCCAAATACTGTTCATTTTTTTTTGGGCTAAAACCAACAGCCCAGTGTAATCAGAGGTGTCATGAAAAAAGTGAATTAATTGTCTGAAGCAAATGTTTTGCCCATGCTCATGTGTAGTAAATAGTGTTACTATATTATTTCTGTCCCTTTAATATTTCTGTCCCTTAAATAGTTCTATTTTGTCAACCAAATTCTATGTTTAATAACTAAGAGATATTTGAATTCAGCAACTACGATATCCTTACTTCTAATGGAATAATTACAGAGTTTTTGCATGACAAATTTTATTAGATTGGAATGGGGGTCATAAGTTCTTCCAGATAAGATGAAAATACTTTTGGAACTAGAAAGTGGGTTAGTAAGCAAAGTAACTGAACCGAGCAGCACATTGTCTTTGCAAATTAGTATGATAATGAGGATGAATATAATGAAAGATGATAGCTAATTAAAAACTAAATAACGAGAATTTGGATGGTCTGAACTTAATTTTAAAAAATGATGTTAGTAATTGCATCTTAGTATATTACAGCTATAGTAATCATGGGCAACCACAGATTTTGTTTCTATTACCAAAAAAGTACAAATAATCAAACATAATAATATGAATGTAGACAAAATCAATTAAAAAAATAAATAAAAACAACCTAGACAAAACTCAACTCTAAAATAAATATCTAGCAATATATTTTGTTACCCAACAAAACATAAAGAAGGACATGTGACTCATTTTAGAAAAGCAAAGTCTCTGTGTGTTGGGGAGTTTCCTTGACCAATCCATTTTATTAATATGATTTTAGTACCTAATGGATTAAAAATTCACCTTTTGGGTGAATCTAAAGGGCTATAATACCCCTCATTTCAGAGGGGCTTTTTTCCTGTACATTAGTAGTGTTTTTAATGTATATATTTAATGTTTGCCAGAAAATATACAGTGTCAACCCCCTACCCTGCTTTTAGTATTCTAAATCGGGTGTAAAATTGACAAATTAATTGCAATTTTAACATTGACAAAGTGCTATCAAGTGCACACAGTCACACACACCCAGACACGTCACATGTATACATGCACACATATCACACATATGCAAACACACACAGACATATATTGCATGCAGTCATATATTCACACAATTAGATACAGATCACACTTTGTCACACATGCCTACACTCAGACATATAGCATATGTATACACACTAAGACACATATTACATGTAATAACGCATGTACATCACATGAACTCACACCTGCACAAACACTTATACATATCTCATACATTCATACAATTTTATACATGCACACACAGATACAAATTACATGCAGCCACACATCCCCACACACTCAGACACACATTACATGCAGCCACACACATTCAGACACACATTACATGCAGCCACACACACTCAGACACACATCACATGCAGCCACACATGCACACATCACATGCAGTCACACATGCATACTCAGACACACGTGACACACATGCAAACATATTCTGACTCACTTGACATGTATCCCACATAACCACATTTAGAAAAACTTGACATGCAAATTCAATCACACATGCATGCACACTTAAATATACATGACATGAACAAATCGAATTAGATGTAATATTAGAAAGTTAACAGAAATATACATTGTACATTGACTGGAAGACAAGAAGATAATCAATGATAAGTGTCTAGTAGGTAATGCAAAATGACTTACTGATGTAAAATTATGATGGTTTTACCGTTTGTTTTTTTAATAGGTTTTTAAGATATTAACCAAAAAATCGCCCTCAAATCTAATAGTCACCATGGCCACAATGTAGCTGCATTAATGTCACCTGTGCACAAATGTCTCAAATGATGTCAATGCCAGGGATTGGAGCAAACTCCCATTAGCTCCAAGGATGTCAGACAGCCCTTTTCCTTTCATTAGACCTTAAAGGGACATTAAACACTAAATAAATGCTAGATAGAATTATGCATTCAAAGAAAAGATTAGTCTAAGAATAACATGTAGATGCATTTTATACAGTTTCATTAGCTGTTTAAATATTGACAAAATAAGTGTAAAGTTTTAGGGGCATATTTATCAAGCTCCGTATGGAGCTTGCGGCCCCTGAAGGCTCACCAGAAACAGAAGTTATGAAGCAGCGGTCTAAAGATCGCTGCTACATAACTTGTCCACCCTCTCAGACGCAGCGGACACAAATTAACCCAATCAAATACAATCGGGTTGATTGACACCCCCTGCTAGGGGTGCAATAATAAATGCTGACAGCGCATGCTGTCGGCATTTATTGATGTGCAGCGGACATGATACGCTACTTTGTATCATGTCCACTCGCACATTGATAAATATACCACTAAGTCTATGAAACAATGGGAGCTGCCATGTTGTAACTTAGGCTACCGTCTCTGCAGCCAATGGCTGTGTGGAATACAACAGTGTTCTGCATTTCTATTACGAACAGGAACTGAAAAGCTCACAATTTCAAAATGGAATTACATGAAAAGGGGACAAAATAAATAATGAAAGTACATTGCAGAGGTTTTTTTATATTTACGATGTATCATTTTATATTACCATCTCAAAGTGTTTCATGTCCCTTCAACCTATTCACACTCCTTAAATCTTTACGTTAGATTAATCAGCTGAGACATTCTTCCTTAGGGATGTCAAGTGGAGAGATCCCAACATACTCAACATCTGTGACTTCTCTGTGGTGTTAATTTTGTTTGTGTAATGAAACCTGGCAATTTATTCATAGAAATTATGGACTAGAAATTCAGAACTATTTGTCTTATACAACCAATTTCAATATGTTCTGGCAATCAGTTGAACAGTAAACAGCACTATTCCTCTAATTATGCCATACAGTAGCAATTGTATCTGTATAGCCAGAATGTTAAGGGTTCGTTTCAATGTAAATTAAAAAGCAAACAAAAAACATTGAAATATGCAAGCAATATGCCCAACATTAAATCAAATAATAATAATTAAAGCTTTTGTGCCGGGGTTAACTGGTCTACAGACAGAACAACTGTTCCGATGTAAACAAATTGAAATCTTGCGATCATGCACGTGATCACAAGATTTCAATGATGGGATCGCGTCAGGGGGGCATCCCTATGATGCTAGGCACGCTCTTCCCATCAGGGAAGCGCCAGTGGCTTCAAGAAAGCCAAGCGGTTAGGACGTTGTATTTCGTCCTTCAGCGCTAAAGCCCACAAAATACAAAATACAACATCCTAACGGCGTTAAAGACTTAAACTCAGTGTATTGTCTCATAAAAGCAAATATCTGTTTATTGAATAACACATTTTAAACTACTATTGCAAAAACAAATCCTACTATTTATTCATATCTACACAATACATTTTTGAGAATCTATGAGAATCAGCATTCAAAATTTACCTTTCTTTCTCAGGGTATAAAATTAACTGTGAAAAGAGTGAACTGATGTGGATAAAAAGGTCGCAGTATAGCCTACAAAAGTTACCTTTTAAAGAAGTAGCTACATTGAAGTATTTGGGTATATACATTAATTCGAACCCTAAAACTTGGTATAATATGAATTTTGCTCCTCTTATTGAGAAAATTGAATCTGATTTGGAAGTGTGGGTGCAGTTCCCGCTATCGATAACGGCAAGGGTAAATGTAATAAAAACAATTGTCTTTCCACGTCTGTTATATCTCCTACAAAATCTTCCTCTCTTGATTCCTACAGGTGATATTAGAGCTATTTATAGGTATTTCTCAAAATTTATATGGAAAAACAAGAAACCGTGCATTGCTCTGAAAAAATTAATGCAACCGTGTAGAATGGCAGGACTGGCCTTACCTGATATCTATCTATATAATATTACTATGTTGGCAAGGATTGCATTAGACTGGTTGTTAGATGGTAACATTTTTTCTACTAGTGACCTGGAAAGCCATCTGGCATACCCTTTTTCTCTAAAAGCTATTTTACATTGTCCAGTTAAGAAACTCCCGGCAAACATTGCTGGTCTTGTGTCATTAAAGAATGTAGTATTAGGCTGGCAGAAGTTGTGTATTATATTGGAAATGGACTTTTCTTTTTCAGAGTTCTTACCAATAAGGGGTAACGTAAATTTTACCCCTGGGATACACCAATTAGTATTTCAGATCTGGGCCGAAAAGGGCCTCATAGCCATTCAACAGCTTTTTTCAGCCGAGGGGTATATATTAACGTTCGAGAATCTTCGGCATAAGTTTGGTCTTCATAGTAATAATTTTTATGCGTATCTACAAATAAGACATTATATACAGGAATGGAATTGGGATGTTAATAGGTAGGTAGAGTGGGCCGAGGTTAAGAGTTGGATGAAAATCTTCAGAGCCGGGAATACTTCTATATCTTTAATGTACGATATAATGCTTGCCAAACAAAGCCTGTTTTTATTGAATAAGACCTGTGAGTCTTGGTTACTGTATCTGCCAGATATAAATACAGATAAAATCATAGCAAGCTGCACCAGGATAAGTAAATATCAAATCCCGATGAGTTGGAGGGAATCTCATTTTAAACTCATAAATAATGTTTATTTAACCCCGGCTAGGCTCTCAAGATTTTTTTCCCAGTTATTCTTTGTGTGCCCTCGGTGCTCATCGGATGCAGCTGACTTGGTACATATGTATTGGTATTGCCCTAAGATCTTACAGCTTTGGAAGAAGGTGGTTTTCTGGTTCAATAAGCATTATCAACTAAATGTAGTCTTAGAGCCAGAGAGCATATTCTTGTTAAATATTCAGATATTAGTTTTTCCTCTAGGTCAGACTATACTAAATACTATAATCTTATTAGTAAGACATTTAATAGCTAAAAATTGGAAGGCTAAGAGTGCTCCCCCATTAAAATTTGTCCTCCAAGAAATCCAAAATCAGATTATTTTTGAATCTTATCATACTAGGTTTCTGAAAGAAAAAAAAATCAAACAATTCTTAGTTGGCTGGTTGCCTATAATTAAATCTTACCCAATTGGTATTCAAAAATCGATCCTATTTCCCTTTTTGAGCTCAGAAAGTTTTATGAACCTGGTTGTATTAGGAGATTGTCCTGCTGATTGGATAGTACTAGGATAAAGGTTTAGATGTCGGCATCGGGTGGGACTGAGGAAGGGGGCTCTCTGGGTTTTTCCTCCCTTTTTTTTTTTTTTTTTTCTTTTCCCCTTTCCTTCTTTTTCTTTTATCTTTTTTTTCTGTTTTGATTTGTTTTATTTTGGTCTATTTGGGTTTTTTTTTGTTTTTTTGTTTTTTTTAGGTTAGTCCAATCCAAGGTTGATGTAGGTAGATGTAGAGTGATTCCCAAAAATGTAAAAAAATCCCAACATTGTGGTATTAATAAGATATTGATTATGTAGAAGAATATGTTAGACAAATGATAAAAGTGGTGTATAGACCCGGATACAAATATGTTTAGCATAAATTGTTATAGTACTTGATAATTGTGTATCGATGTATGCTATGTTATCTTACAATGCTATTAATTGTATTCTATATTATTTCACCCTGCGTGGTGTTTTTCTGCTTTTGTTGTTTTTTTTTCTTTTGTCTACAATACCGCATGTTGGTTATAAATAAATAAATAAAATAAAAAAATTACCTTTCAATATCTGAATGTTACATTGAAAAAAGGAAATGTACTTTTAAGCTAAAACACATTTTACATGTTTGGCAAACATTCAATTAGAATAAATGCTAGAATGTAATTGGAACTGAATTTGCTTGCAACCTATAATTACCAAATTGTTTGGTGAACTTGGCTTGGCACCAGGTTGGCATTGTGTACCTGATTCAAAATGTGTTGCTCAGAAATCAACACCGGTCAGTTTTCAGAAAGGAATGGAATGAACAAATCGTAAATGAATATAAGAGAAAAAATGGGCAGATATGTAGAAAAACATCAAAAATCTTCCACAAAGTATGCAAATGTGCAAGATTATATTACCTTGTATTGTGTTAATTTCATCTGAAATGCTTAATTTCATATTTTATGTAAATATGACCTTCCTATAAAAACAAACATTAGCATATAAATCCTGTATCCGATAATAATATTTTTTTTAGAAATAAAGACCATTTTTTAATGAAAACTCTTTGTAGAAACCTATTATATAAAATAAATAATAATTTAACATCAGTCCTGTCAGCTTTTGTTTCTGAGTTATGCTGTATAATTATTTATGCAAATGATTGCTAATATCATGGCTGTCATTTTTGTCCAAGAAAGGTGATAACCCTAACAATCATATGCAAACAAAATGCTCACAAATTGTCTTTTCTCATCATTGTTTTCCAAAGTGTATTCCAATTTTTTTTTTTAAATAATCCATCATCCATGTGATAAAAATTGGCAGAGAAAGCTAATACAAAAATCTGTTGGGTAATACTTCACAATAGATATATACTGAAAACAACTAATTTTCAGTGTTTTAAATTCCTAGTTTGCTTCATTTTATGTTTTATATGATGAGCTATGTGCGCCTCCCAGTGGAGCTTCAAGTTTGTATATAGATTTCTATAACTAAACAGGATTTATCAATCTGAAATTCTGGTGTGTTCCTTTTTTATTTTAGTTGTGACACAAGTGCAAGAAAGGACCGGTCTGAGAATCAATGTAGTATGGTGAATGTATATAGTGACCTTCAATAGGCCCTATGCTGTCAATCACAGCCACTTAGTAAAGAAAGAAAATGATTATTTTTGTATTGGCTCCTCACGTCTTCTATTAATAACATGTAGAGGAAGGATACAGAATAAAATAGGTAGTGTAATCATTTTTTATTATAAGATCCAACAGTATATGAAACCACATAATTATATTCACATTTTTAATTACGGATGCATATATAACATTTAACAGTGCAAAGAACACATATTTTAAAGGGACATTAAAGTCAAAATTAAACTTAAATTAAAGGGACATTCCCATCAAATTTAAATGCACATAGATGAATTACATCTTTAAATAGAAACATATTTGCAACAATGCTTCTAGTCAAAGTTATCACTGTTTTAGTGTTAGCATTTTTCTCTGCATGTGCATGTGAAGCATAGCTAGATATTCTCGGTGCACCAGTCTTTTAAATACTGCAGCTGCTCAGAGCACCAGTAGGGCTTGTATCATGTCAGTAATTAATAAATTAGGTAATTACCAGATGGTACAAGCACCTTAGGCTCTCTGAGCAGGTGCTGTGTTTAAAATGCTGGTGCACGGTGCATACTTAAATAACCTTTTCAAACAGCTATAGCTTTTATTAGAAGTATTTTTGCTAATACATTAATATTACAAACATGCTTATATGCAATACTGCAATGCATCCATGTAGATTCCAATTTTGGCTGTAATGTCTCTTTAATTGGATAGCGCATGAACTTTTAAGCAACTTTCCAACTTACTTATATTATCAACTTTTCTGAGTTCTCTTGGTATCCTTTGTTAAAGAGTAATCCCAGGGGAGCTCAGGAATGTGCACGTATCTTAATGGGATATTCCAGCCAAAATTGGAATCCACGTGGATGCATTTCAGTTTTGAGTAGAAGCATTTTTGTAATCTACATATATTAGCAAAAATGCTTGTAATAAAAGGTATAGCTGTTTTCAAAAGTGTATTATAGTATGCACCGTGCACCAGCATTTTGAACACAGCACTTGCACAGAGAGCCTAAGGTGCTTGTACCATTTGGTTATGACTCAGGGGCCGAATTATCAAGCTTCAAATGGAGCTTGATGCCCCTGTTTCTGCGCGAGCCTTCAGGCTCGCCGGAAACAGCAGTTATGAAGCAGCGGTCTAAAGACCACTGCTCCATAACTTGTCCGTCTGCTCTGAGGCTGCGGACATCAATCTGCCGATACTATACGATCGTGTTGATTGATACCCCCTGAATCTGCAGGGCGGCATTGCACAAGCAGTTCCCAAGAACTGCTTGTGCAATGATAAATGCCTACAGTGTATGCTGTTGGCATTTATCGATGTGCGGCAGACATGATACGCTACATTGTATCATGTCCACTCGCACTTTCATAAATCTCCACAAATTTGTTAATTGCTGACATGATACAAGCCCCACTGGCACTCTCAGCACCTGCAATAATTAAAATGCTGGTGCACTGAGAATATCTAGCTATGCTTCACAGGCACGTGCAGAGAAGCAATTTTGCCAATTTATGTACAGGGAGTGCAGAATTATTAGGCAAATGAGTATTTTGACCACATCATCCTCTTTATGCATGTTGTCTTACTCCAAGCTGTATAGGCTCGAAAGCCTACTACCAATTAAGCATATTAGGTGATGTGCATCTCTGTAATGAGAAGGGGTGTGGTCTAATGACATCAACACCCTATATCAGGTGTGCATAATTATTAGGCAACTTCCTTTCCTTTGGCTGGCAAAATGGGTCAAAAGAAGGACTTGACAGGCTCAGAAAAGTAAAAAATAGTTAGATATCTTGCAGAGGGATGCAGCACTCTTAAAATTGCAAAGCTTCTGAAGCGTGATCATCGAACAATCAAGCGTTTCATTCAAAATAGTCAACAGGGTCGCAAGAAGCGTGTGGAAAAACCAAGGCGCAAAATAACTGCCTATGAACTGAGAAAAGTCAAGCGTGCAGCTGCCAAGATGCCACTTGCCACCAGTTTGGCCATATTTCAGAGCTGCAACATCACTGGAGTGCCCAAAAGCACAAGGTGTGCAATACTCAGAGACATGGCCAAGGTAAGAAAGGCTGAAAGACGACCACCACTGAACAAGACACACAAGCTGAAACGTCAAGACTGGGCCAAGAAATATCTCAAGACTGATTTTTCTAAGGTTTTATGGACTGATGAAATGAGAGTGAGTCTTGATGGGCCAGATGGATGGGCCCGTGGCTGGATTGGTAAAGGGCAGAGAGCTCCAGTCCGACTCAGACGCCAGCAAGGTGGAGGTGGAGTACTGGTTTGGGCTGGTATCATCAAAGATGAGCTTGTGGGGCCTTTTCGGGTTGAGGATGGAGTCAAGCTCAACTCCCAGTCCTACTGCCAGTTTCTGGAAGACACTTTCTTCAAGCAGTGGTACAGGAAGAAGTCTGCATCCTTCAAGAAAAACATGATTTTCATGCAGGACAATGCTCCATCACACGCGTCCAAGTACTCCACAGCGTGGCTGGCAAGAAAGGGTATAAAAGAAGAAAATCTAATGACATGGCCTCCTTGTTCACCTGATCTGAACCCCATTGAGAACCTGTGGTCCATCATCAAATGTGAGATTTACAAGGAGGGAAAACAGTACACCTCTCTGAACAGTGTCTGGGAGGCTGTGGTTGCTGCTGCACGCAATGTTGATGGTGAACAGATCAAAACACTGACACAATCCATGGATGGCAGGTTTTTTAGTGTCCTTGCAAAGAAAGGTGGCTATATTGGTCACTGATTTGTTTTTGTTTTGTTTTTGAATGTCAGAAATGTATATTTGTGAATGTTGAGATGTTATATTGGTTTCACTGGTTAAAATAAATAATTGAAATGGGTATATATTTGTTTTTTGTTAAGTTGCCTAATAATTATGCACAGTAATAGTCACCTGCACACACAGATATCCCCCTAAAATAGCTAAAACTAAAAACAAACTAAAAATTACTTCCAAAAATATTCAGCTTTGATATTAATGAGTTTTTTGGGTTCATTGAGAACATGGTTGTTGTTCAATAATAAAATTAATCCTCAAAAATACAACTTGCCTAATAATTCTGCACTCCCTGTATATTGCAAATAGGTTTCTTTTTAAAGATGTAATTAATCTATGTGCATTTACATTTTGAGCCATCAGGCAGCAGTGTGTGCAACATTGTATATAGCAGTGATGGCTAACCTTGGCACCCCAGATGTTGTAGAACTAAATTTCCCATGATGTTTGGGAAATGTAGTAACAGAGCATCTGGGGTGCCAAGGTTGGCCATCACAGCTATATACAATGTTATACATAGTTACAAACACTGCTGCTATAGACAGGTGCACGTTCCTAAGCTCCAATCAACCGACCTAGGTTTGTAATCACTAATCTCCACTTAGGTCAGAGTTGTGAATTCTCTCATGGGTCAGAAAGAACATACAATTTTGAACAACTTTCCAATTTACTTCTATTATCTAATTTGCTTCATTCTCTTGTCAGCAGGCACTTTCCAGCCAATCAGCAGCAGACCCTCCCTCCCAGACCCTCCTACCTCCTGGACAGCATCCATTTTAGATTCATTCGGAAGCTGCATTGTTAGTGAGGGAGGGACAGTGTAGCTGCTGCTGATTTAGTAGGGAAATCTATAGCTAGGCTAGTGTATTCAGTGTCCACTACAGTCCTGAAGGACTCATCTGATCTCTGCTGTAAGGACAGCACCCCAAAAAGCCCTTTTTAGGGCTGTTTTTTTTTCCCTGTGTAATCTAATTGCAGTTGCCTGCCTGCCTGCCTGCCAGCGTGTATGTCAGGCTCACAGCATATACTGTGCCCACTTGCCCAGTGCCATCACTCATATCTGGTGTAACAGTAGTGTAGATTTAAAAAAAACAACACTTTTTTGACTGTGTTAAATAATAGCAGTCACTTTCCTTCACACGTGTGCGTTTAAGTGCCTGCCTGCCAGGGCACAGTGTCACCCCAGTGCAACTCATATGTGGTGTAACAGTAGTGTACATTTAAAAAAAAAACACTTTTTTGACTGTGTTAAATAATAGCAGTCAGTTTCCTTCACACGTGTGTGTTTAAGTGCCTGCCTGCCAGGGCACAGTGTCACCCCAGTGCAACTCATATCTGGTGTAACAGTAGTGTAGATTTAAAAAAAAAAAACTTTTTTGACTGTGTTAAATAATAGCAGTCAGTTTCCTTCACACGTGTGCGTTTAAGTGCCTCCTGCCAGGGCACAGTGTCACCCCAGTGCAACTCATATGTGGTGTAACAGTAGTGTACATTTTAAAAAAAACACTTTTTTGACTGTGTTAAATAATAGCAGTCAGTTTCCTTCACACGTGTGCGTTTAAGTGCCTGCCTCCCAGGGCACAGTGTCACCCCAGTGCAACTCATATCTGGTGTAACAGTAGTGTACATACCTGATGTTTTAAAGCATGTTATTCCAAACAATTTAGGAATGTTAGGTGATTTATGCCCTTTATGGATTAAAACCAGACTCTGCATCAACTATGTAATTTTCCATGGGAGTTTTGCCATGGATCGCCTTCCGGTATGCCACAGTCCAGGTGTTAGTACCCTTGAAACAACTTTTCCATCACTATTGTGGCCAGAAAGAGTCCCTGTGGGTTTTAAAATTCGCCTGCCTATTGAAGTCTATGGCGGTTCGCCCGGTTCGCCAACAGTTGTGGAAGTTCGTGTTCGCCATTTGCGAACGCAAAATTTTAGGTTCGCGACATCACTAGTGGCTGAACTTGTATGCCCATTTTCATTGGCTTACAAATGTGTTCATCTTGATCCAAGAAGTGCATTGCTGTTTATTCAATAAAAGATACTAAGAGAATAAAGCAAAAATGTTAATAGAAGTAAATTAGAAAGTTATTTAAAAATGTATAATCTATCTGAATCATGAAAGAAACATTTTGGGTATCATGTCCCTTTAAGTTAATTTGGATTTTTTAATAAATAACTACATTTTATATAACCTTTTCTGCTTTATTCTTACTATGAGTATTATTTCTAGAAAACCATAGGATCTAGAAAAATGAGAATTACTCATTTTAACCTCTCTACAAGGTAGCACCTTGTCCACATATGACTGGAATGCCCACTGAAAGATATATTAAGGTCTTATTGAACAGGATTTAATTTAAGTGGTACTACATTGAAATGACTGGAGATTCCAAATTAGTAACCCCAGAAGGGTGGGAGCACAGAGGCGATATCCTTAGCTTATACCACTAGCATCTTGTTCTTTTCTTTCAATTTGTCACCCCTCTACATCAATTTACTGCAGGGAGAAAGATAGGAACTGTTAGCCACAAGCCATACTGCCTGCAGAAGGGGCAGGAAGATGAAGCAATGTCCAACATACAGTTTCTCACAAAAGTGAGTACACCCCTCACATTTTTGTAAATATTTTATTATATCTTTTCATGTGACAACACTGAAGAAATGACACTTTGCTATAATGTAAAGTAGTGAGTGTACAGCCTGTATAACAGTGTAAATTTGCTGTCCCCTCACAATAACTCAACGCACAGCCATTAATGTCTAAACCATTGGCAACAAAAGTGAGTACACCCCTAAGAGGAAATGTCCAAATTTGGCCCAATTAGCCATTTTCCCTCCCCGGTGTCATGTGACTCGTTAGTGTTACAAGGTCTAAGGTGTGAATGGGGAGCAGGTGTGTTAAATTTGGTGTTATCGCTCTCACTCTCTCTCTCATACTGGAAGTTCAACATAGCATCTCATGGCAAAGAACTCTCTGAGGATCTGAAAAAAAGAATTGTTGCTCTACATAAAGATGGCCTAGGCTATAATAATATTGGCAAGACCCTGAAACTGAGCTGCAGCACAGTCGGCAAGACCATACAGCGGTTTCACAGGACAGGTTCCACTAAGAACAGGCCTCACCATGGTAGACCAAAGAAGTTGAGTGCACATGCTCAGCGTCATATCCAGAGGTTGTCTTTGGGAAATAGACATATGAGCGCTGCCAGCATTGCTGCAGAGGTTGAAGGGGTGGGGGGTTAGCCTGTCAGTGCTCGGACAATACGCTGCACACTGCATCAAAATGGTTTGCATGGCTGTCATCCCAGAAGGAAGACTCTTCTAAAGATAATGCACAAGAAAGCTTGCAAACAGTTTGCTGAAGACAAGCAGACTAAGGACATGGATTACTAGAACCATGTCCTGTGGTCCGATGATACCAAGATAAACTGGCGGCAACCAGGTGAGGAGTACAAAGACAAGTTTGTCTTGCCTACAGTTAAGCATGGTGGTGGGAATGTCATGGTCTGGGCCTGCATGAGTGCTACCGGCACTGGGGAGCTACAGTTCATTGAGGGAACCATGAATGCCAACATGTACTGTGACATACTGAAGCAGAGCATGAACCCGTCCCTTCAGACACAGGGTTGCAGGGCAGTATTCCAACATGATAACAACCCCAAACACACCTCCAAGACCACCACTTTTTTGCTAAAGAATGTGAGGGTAAAGGTGATTGACTGGCCAAGCATGTCTCCAGACCTAAACCCTATTGAGCATCTGTGGGGCATCCTCAAACGGAAGGTGGGGGAGTGCAAGGTCTCTAAAATCCACCAGCTCCATGATGTCTTCATGGAGGAGTGGGAGAAGACTCCAGTGGCAACCTGGGAAGCTCTGGTGAACTCTACGCTCAGGGTTAAGGCAGGGCATGAAAATAATGATGCCACACAAAATATTGACACTTTGGGCCCAATTTGGACATTTCCGAGGGGTGTAGTTACTTTTGTTGCCAACTATTTAGAACTTCTGTGTGTTGTGAGTGGACAGCAAATTTACACTGCTATACAGGCTGTACACTCACTACTTTACATTGTAGCAAAGTGTCATTTCTTCAGTGTTGTCACATAAAAATATATAATAAAATATTTACAAAAATGTGTGGGGTGTATTCACTTTTGTGAGCTACACCCCTCACTACATAAAAAGGATTGTGCTACGAGACATATTTCCCTCTTGCTATCAAATCAACTGAAACTGGTATAGTATAGGCTAGATAATGAATAGAGTGCTTACTGTTGCTCTCAAGCAATAAGGGGTGTTTTGTGGCTCTTTTCGTGCGTTGGAAGTAACAACGTATTATGAGTTGAAGGTAAACACGTTCACTTGAGCGCAATCTAATTTAACAAGCGTCAGGCTAGTGCGACTTCAAAGTTCTGGTTAACTGTTACACAAGACAAAAAGGTTTCACAAAACACATCAAAAATATATTTAAAAGTACAGATACACTCATAATAACACTGTCTGAAAGATTATTTTTTTTAAATTGCATTAAAAAGTTATTAGTGCTCAGAGATATGAGGGCTCAAGAGTAAAAAAAAGATAGACCTGAATACATTATTTAAGTTGTTTGCAATAGATTATAAGAGCCAATAATCTGCCAGGTTTATTCCCTTGGTCAAAATAATGTTGCTGTAACTGCAGGGCCTTGCGCTGTTGGTCTTCTTGTAAGAGTTATTACTCACTTTTCGCCTGGTCTAGAGAATTTCTTATATCGTGATTAGTGGGCACCTCTTTATGAGTTGTTTCTAAATCTGATATAGGGCCAGATTATGAGTGGATCATAAAATTGCGCTTTCGTGAGCGCAATATTTAATATTTTAATACCAGTGCACGTAATTGTGTACTGCTATTTAAAGTGCCCCAAATGCACACAAGATGCTAGGAAGCTATGCACTTATTGTGCAGCAAAGGGGGGTAATGCAGTACCCTGTCTTTGTGCTTGATGAGCTCTTCTTTTAATTATGTGCCTCCCATGTATTAGAGGGAGAAGTATGCTCTGATTTAATAATGTCAAAGTATTTTGCAATGGTTTTGACTATCCTTGTCACTATTAGAGGATTGTCCAGTAGACAATCATCCATTCTCCATTTATATTCCACAATGGGAGCATCTGGCCAGATGATAGCACATGTAACTGGGGAATGATCGTTCCATGTGATCAACCCAATATTAAATTGTGGAACTTTTATCAGGTCAGTAAAATTAGTGAATAAGTAATTCATTTGTGAATATTTTTTCTGTACATCGGAACATAAAGTGTATTCTCTATCAGACGGGTGGAGTGTGTGCTATATGTCATGAAGTCTAAGGTTCACTAGAGAAGACTTGAGGTATCTCGTAAGGGGTCCAAAGGGAAATTAAAATCTCCCTCCAAGAACATACTGCCTTTCATATTCTCCCATAGGAGGTGAGATACACTTTCTGAACAAATTTGCCTGGTCTTGAATAGGAAAAACAAAATGTATGCTTACCTGATACATTTCTTTCTTTCCGGGCATGGAGAGTCCACAACGTAATTCCAAATACTAGTGGGATATTCAACTCTTGGCCAGAAGGAGCTGTTAAGTGTAACTTCCCTTACCCATAATCCCCAGTCATTCAGCCAAAGGAAAATGGAAAAAGAAGAAACACAAGGGTATAGCCGTGCCTGAGGTTTACTAAAAAAAAACTGCTGAGTTATAATTTAAAAAAAGGTTGTGGACTCTTCATGCCCGGAAAGAAAGTAATTTATCAGGTAAGTATACATTTTGTTTTCTTTCCTATGGCATGGAGAGTCCACAACGTCATTCCAATTACTAGTGGGAACCAATACCCAGGCTAGAGGACATGGAATGAAAAGGGAGGGAGAGCAAGGCAGGAGGACATAAACAGAAGACACCACCACTTGAAGAACCTTTCTACCAAAAGAGGCCTCAGCCAAGGCAAAAGTATCAAATTTGTAGAATTTGGAAAAAGTATGCAATGAGGACCATGTTGCCGCCTTGCAAATTTGTTTCACAGAAGCTTCATTTTTGAAAGCCCAAGATGAGAAGACAGCCCTAGTGGAATAAGCCGTAATTCACTCAGGAGGATGCTGTCCCGCTGTCTCATAAGCCAAACGAATCATACTTCTTAACCAGAGGGTTAGAGTAGTAGAAGTGGCCTTCTGACCCTTACGCTTTCCAGAGAAAACAACAAAGAGGGAAGAAGATTGCCAAAAAACTTTAAAAGCTTGTAGGTTAAATTTTAGAGCATGCACAACATCCAGGTTATACAAAAGACATTACTTATGAGAAGAAGGATTAGGACAAAAAGAAGGAACAACAATTTCCTGATTAATGTTTTGATCTGACAACACCTTAGGGAGAAACCCCAATTTAGTACAAAGAACCGCCTTATCTGCATGAAAAATAAGGTACAGGGAATCACACTGCAGAGCTGAAAGCTCAAAAACTATGTGAGAGGAAGAAATAGCAAGGAGAAACAAAACCTTCCAAGATAACAATTGTATACCAACAACACGCATCGGCTCAAAAGGAGCCTGCTGCAAAACTTTAAAAACTAGGTTAAGGCTCCAAGGAGGAGCAACTGGTTTAAACACAGGCCTGATTCTGACCAGGGCCTGAACAAAAGCTTGAACACCTGGTAAATCTGCCACACGTTTATGCAAAAGAAGAGACAGTACAGAAATCTTACCCTTCAGAGTACTGACTGACAAACCTTTCTCCAGGCCATCCTGAAGAAAGGATAAAATTTGGGGAATCCTCACCCGGCTCCAGGAGAAACCCTTAGATTTGCACCAAAAAAGGTATTTACGCCATACATTATGGTAAATCCTGCTAGTAACAGGTTTATGAGCCTGAAGCATAGTATCAATGACTGCTTAAAAAAAAAACACATCTTGACAGGTCTAGGCGTTCAATTGAAGCAGTCAGCTTCAGAGAATCTAGATTTGGATGGAGGAATAGACCCTGAACTAGAAGGTCCTTCCTCAGAGGTAACCTCCAAGGTGGATGAGATGATATCTTCACCAAATCCGTGAACCAGATCCTGCGAGGCCAGGCAGGAGCTATGAAAATCACAGATGCTCTCTCCTGTTTGATATGAGCAATGACTCGCGGAAGGAGAGCAAACAGAGGAAACAGGTATGCTAGACCGAAATTCCAAGGAACCGCCAGAGCATCTATGAGAGCGGCCTGAGGATCTCTTGACCTTGATCCATACTTTGGAAGCTTGGCATTTTGATGAGAACCCCCCACCTTAAGGGTTATCTTCGAGAACACCTCCGGATGGAGAGCATACTCCCTGGGATGAAAAGTCTGTCAGCTCAGAAAATCTGCCTCCCAATTGTCAACTCCTAGAATGTGGATGGCAGATAGGAGACAATTGTGAGCTTCTGCCCACTGCAGAATGTGATTTTCCTACTTCATGGCCAAGGAACTGTAAGTTCCTCCCTGGTGGTTGATGTAAGCCACTGAGGTGATGTTGCCTGACTGGAATCTGATAAACCGGACTAAAGATAATTGAGGCCAAGCTGTCAAGGCATTGAAGATTGCTCTCAACTTCAAGATGTTTATAGGAAGAGAAGACTCTTCCCAAGACCACAGGCCCTGAGCTTTTAGCAAACCCCAAACAGCTCCACAGTCTAACTGGCTGTTGTCCGTATTCACAATCACCCAGGAAGGTCTCAGGAAGCAAGCGCCCTGAGATAGATGTTCCTGTGAAATCCACCACGAGAGGGAGCTTCTTGTTAGGGGATCCAGATTTATTCTCTGCAATAAATCTGAATGGTCTCTGTTCCATTAACTGAGCATGCAAAGCTGCAGAGGTCATAGATAGAACCAAGCAAAAGGAATGATGTTCATGGAGGCCACCATTAGACCAATCACCTCCATGTATTGAGCCACTGATGGAAGAATAGAGGTCTGGAGAGATAGGCAAGAAGCAAGAAGTTTGGATTTTCTGACGTCAGGAAAATCTTCATGGACAGGGAATCTATAATTGTCCCTAGAAACACACTCTTGTAGCTGGAACTAGAGAACTCTTTCCCAGATTCACTTTCCACATGTGGGAACGTAGAAAAGACAACATCTCTGTATGAGATTTTGCTAGTTGAAAAGATGATGTCTGAACCAAGATGTCGTCTAGATAAGGTGCCACAGCAATTCCCTGGAATCTGATCACTGCCAATAGAGCCCCCAGAACCTTTGTGAATATTCTGGGAGCCGTGGCAAGACCAAACGGAAGTGCAACAAACTGAAAATGCTGTCCATAAAGGCAAACCTTAGAAACTGGTGATGATCCCTGTGAATCAGAACATGTAAATATGTGTCCTTCAGGTCTATGGTCGTCATGAACTGACCTTCCTGAACCAATGGAAAAATGGAATGATTAGTTTCCATCTTGAAGGACGGAACCCTGAGGAATTTTTTTAGGCACTTTAAGTCTAGGATGGGATGGAAAGTTCCCTCCTTTTGGGAACCACAAATGTATTTGAATAGAATCCTTGACCATGTTCCTCTAGAAGGACTGGAATAAAAACTCCCAGGGAAGATAGGTCCTCTACACAATTTAAGAAGGTCTCAATCTTTACTTGGTTTTAGGATAGTATTGAAAGGAGAAATCTGCCCCTTGGAGTGCAAGACTTGAATCCTATTTTGTAACTCTGGGATAATATGTCCACAGCCCAAGGAAATCCTGTCCCCCACTTGATCCAAAATTGGACCCTTCATGCTGATTTAGAGTCAGTGGAAGGCTTCTTGTTTTGCTTCCCCTTATTCCAAGGTTGACTTGGCTTGCTCTGGCTTGGAAGAAGAGGAGGAAGACTTTGGTCCTTTAAAGTTACAAAAGTAGCGAAAATTAGAATTGTGGCGACCCTTAGGTCTATTCTTTTGTCCTGAGGTAGGAAGATCCCTTTCCACCTGTAATTTCAGAAATGATTTCCACCAGACCAGGACAAAATACAGTTTTACCTTTATAAGATAAAGACAAAAGCTTGGCTTTTGAGGTTACATCAGGATTTTAACCACAGAGCTCTGCAAGCTAGAACAGTGAAGCTAGACATCTTAGCTTCCAGTCTAATTACCTGCATGTTAGTATTGCAGATACAGGTATTGGCCAGTTTAATAGATTTTGATCCTATCTTGGATCTCCTCTATCATAGTCTCCTCTGATATCAGATCAGACAAGGAGTCACACCAATAAGATACTGCACCCACAACCATAGCAATACTTGCAGCAGGTTGCCACTGTAATCCCTAATGGATGTACATCTTTTATTAAGTAAGCCTCTAGCTTATTATCCATAGGACTTTTAAAGGAACAACTATCCTCTATAGGAATGGTAGTTCTTTTAGCCAAAGTAGAGATAGCTCTCTACTTTAGGCACAGTGCGTCATGAATCACAAATGGCGTCAGCAACAGGAAATACCTTTTTAAAAACAGAGGAAGGGGAAAAAGAAACCCCTGGCTTATCCTATTCCTGAGCTATAATTTCAGACACCTTGTCTGGAACAGGAAAAACATCCACGGATGAGGGAGAATCATAAACTCTATTAAGTTTAGTAGACTTCTTAGGGTTGACAGCAACCAAAGGTTCAGCGTTGTCCAAAGTAGCTAGAACCTTCTTCAGAAGCAACCGGAGATGTTCAAGCTTAAATCTGAAATTAACTTCTTCAGATTCTGAAGAAATTTCCCCCATCATGTCAGAGTCTGAGATTTCACCTTCAGAAGCTACTGAAGTATCCTACTCATCAGACATTTGAGGAAGGTTGACCAGAGCAGACTTAGAAGGGTCAGAAACCTTACTAGTAGAAAAATGTTTAGATTTCCTCTTACGCTTACATGAAGTATTGAATACAGATAAAACTGCAGACACTGCAGAAGTTATCTGCGCAGCAAAATATCCTGGCAAATAAACACCCCAAAGGAGGTTGTGAGGAACTGCAGGGCACTGCATGTGAAACAACCATAGCTTGAAACGTTTGAGGAGAAAGCTGAGGCATATCCTGAACAGGATTATCCTGAGAGACATAAAGCTCAGAAGGGAGTAATTTATCTTTAAATTGTAGTGTCTTAGATAAGCAAGTGGAACAAAATTGCACAGGGGGTACAACCTGAGCGTCCAGACAACACAAACATTTGTCAAAAGTAATGGATGAACTATGGTCTGAATCTATTTTAAAATATATCAAATATATAAAATATGAGAAATATTTAACACCAGTACAGTAAAAATAAAGCACACACCTCTTAACATACAAAAAGGAAAAAAGTTTCTATTTTAGAAAAAAACTTCCTCACACCTCTATACCTCAGGCTGAGCTGAGGAGTCTTACCACACTGAGTCACTCCAGAAAATCAGCAAGTGAGATCCCATTAGATCCGCTATCAGGAGGATACCAAGATTGCAAGATGTCTGAGTTGCTCCGCATATTAAAGATGGAAGAGATGATGGTTCACGTGATCAGACTAAAGAAGAAAACTGTGTCACCGTAATAGCGCGTTTCTGTCTGACCTGCATAAAACTAAAGTACACCGCACTACATCACATAATAATAAAGACATTTACTATGGTTCTAAAATTGCAGTCTCTCCACAAACAAACTAAGGGTAAACATTATTAACCCCTTAACGTTTCCATAAAATATCACGTATGCCAGTGCCTGCCAAACTGCCCGACTGTGACCCTAACTGTAAGGTCTTGTTCAAAGAAATTATCTACATGAGGAATTAACCTCCCAAGTGATTTCATTTAATACCTAGAAGGCAAATGCACTTACCTGTGGATCCAGCTTTATGGCAGGAACAGCTTCTTATAGATACTATCTATCTCTATCAGGGACCTAAAAGAAAAAAGAGCCAAATAACCAACCCTGGCTTTCTGTGAAGGGGTAGCAATATTGTTAGAAATAAAGCAAAGACAACTTCGCCACTTTCTAACTGCTAATAGCCACCATTACTCTTGGACACAGCATATCCCCAATCCTTGCTTGCAGGCAAAACTACCCATAAAAGGATTAAATATCTTCAGACACCACCTTCGCACATCCTCCATTGACAAAGGCAAAGAGAATGACTGGGGATTATGGGTAAGGGAAGTTACACTTAAAAGGGAATGTCAATTTTGTCTTATTCTAACCAATTTTAATATTGCTTTCAAGTTAATAAAGAAAACTGCCACTTTATTTTTAAAAAAAAAAACAAAATAAAGGTTATATTTTCATTACCAAATTTGCTCCGTTTTAGGTAGCAGCTCCTCCCACCCGCAACTTCCGGATTTAATCCCCTGTAACGTATACAGCAGTCCCACCCACTGTATACGTAGAGTCAATGCGCGCTCCCGGCTTTGCTATACACAGCGCATGCGTTGCGTACTTACCAAGCGCTCTGAAAATTGCTTCTAAAATGACCCATAAGTGTAATAGCGCATGCGCTAAATGTGAACGTGCGTGAGAGCTCTTTGTGACGGCTTCCAAACACAGGCGCATTACATACGCGTGACGTAGCCGAAAGGGGTTTGGTCCCCCGTGGTTGATCGGATTATTGGTTGACACAAGCGAGCCTACAATGTCAATCATTAATCCAAGATGGCGGGCGGAGGATTGAGATGACGATCGTAATGAAATAAAGCTCAAATAATAGTTAATTAGCGGTTTGCTGAAAAAATTATGAATTAAAGTGGCAGTATTTTAAGGTCAGCGTTTAAGCAGTGTTTAGCATTGAGCTTGACTTTACATACACTTTAACAACTTTGCTGGGGTGCTCTTTGCCTCCTCCTGCTGGCCAGGAGTTGAATATCCCACTTGTAATTGGAATGACATTGTGGGAAAGAAATATAGGTTTAATTATGTAATAGGGTGCCGAAACAACAGCCCAACCAGGAGCAAATATATACCATGTACATTTTAATTATGCAGGACCTGAAGAGAGATAGAACTATGAAAGATAATAAAACACAGGAATGGACCGCACTCACAGACTGGACTGGGTACACATCCTAAGCCACTGTTAACTCCACAGCCCTGAACACTGACAGACAGCTGCAAAGTTCCCAGCAACCCAGGCAGTTAACCCCCGAGCAACCTGGGTGTCAGGTCCGCAGGGGAGCATTACAATCATTAACACAAAACACAAAAAACCCAGCACTCACTAACAGGTCCTGGGCTTGATCCTTTGGCGCCAAATGTAACTGACTTCCCCCAGTTTTGCATTTAAACATTGCTGTGAATCTGCTAGTGAGTGCTGGGTTTTTTGTGTTTTGTGTTAATGATTGTAATGCTCCCCTGCGGACCTGACACCCAGGTTGCTCGGGGGTTAACTGCCTGGGTTGCTGGGAACTTTGCAGCTGTCTGTCAGTGTTCAGGGCTGTGGAGTTAACAGTGGCTTAGGATGTGTACCCAGTCCAGTCTGTGAGTGCGGTCCATTCCTGTGTTTTGTATTTACATAGGGGAGGTTACAAAAGCCTGTGTCACCCTGGGAGGTTCCCAGTTGGTTTGTTTGGAAGTATGCATTGTGTGGGTGCTGGTTAGGGTCCCAGGAAGGGGGAGACCTTGTCGTGGTCCTGGGCTTGATCCTTTGGCGCCAAATGTAACTGACTTCCCCCAGTTTTGCTTTTAAACATTGCTGTGAATCTGCTAGTGAGTGCTGGGTTTTTTGTGTTTTGTGTTAATGATTGTAATGCTCCCCTGCGGACCTGACACCCAGGTTGCTCGGGGTTTAACTGCCTGGGTTGCTGGGAACTTTGCAGCTGTCTGTCAGTGTTCAGGGCTGTGGAGTTAACAGTGGCTTAGGATGTGTACCCAGTCCAGTTTGTGAGTGCGGTCCATTCCTGTGTTTTGTATTTACATAGGGGAGGTTACAAAAGCCTGTGTCACCCTGGGAGGTTCCCAGTTGGTTTGTTTGGAAGTATGCATTGTGTGGGTGCTGGTTAGGGTCCCAGGAAGGGGGAGACCTTGTCGTGGTCATGGGCTTGATCCTTTGGCGCCAAATGTAACTGACTTCCCCCAGTTTTGCTTTTAAACATTGCTGTGAATCTGCTAGTGAGTGCTGTTTTTTTTGTGTTTTGTATGAAAGATAATACCCACCCCTTTTTTTTTACTTGATCCGGAGGAGAAGAAAGCTGTAGGGAACCTAGTATTAGTCAATATAGTTTCTTTCCCTTTCTGAAAGTGTGTTTCTTGTATAAATATAATTTGACTGTTTGGCTTATTCACGCATAGCTATTGATCTTTGTTTAATAAACTATTAAGGCCCCTGGCATTAACTGTAGTAAAAAATAAGGAGTGATCTCTAAGATTCTGTTTTATGGATGTAATTTTATGGGTTTAAGTGAATGAAGAAAAAAAGGGGGGAGGGGAGAGTGACAGAAAAAAAGGTGAAAAAGGGGGAAGATATTTGCACTAGGTAAAGCAAGTTTTATCTGTTTTTAAGAGGTTTATTTGTGCTTTCGCTCACTCCACTTCTACTACTTATCGGTGTCACAGTCCAAAGTGTCTAGAAGTAATAAGGAAAAGGGCAGTGTTAGTTGTCAGGCCAGTTCATCAAAATCTCAAAGTGATCTCAGATTTGCTGAGGTGTTTGTAGTGGGTTCTACCTACCCATGGTGGTGGGGTTCTAGTTAGTGTCTTGGATTGGAAATTGGGGATTTGACATTTGAGAATAGAATTGTTCAAGATCAACATCTGAACGTAGAATTGTTGTTTTGTTTTCATTCTTTGCTATGATGCATACTGGGAAGTCTCATCAGTATGGGATCTTTTGGACACAAAGTGCTGTTGTTATATAGGACATTTTTCTTCATTTTTGCAATGTGGCTGAAGTCCTGTGGAGGAGCTTTGCCTGAGGGTCTAGGCTGCAGAGCCCTATTCACCAATTCTATCTGTATGTCAGGGATTCCCAACGTGCCTTTGGTTATCCTAAATAAATCTTTAAGGTAACAATTCAGGGATGAAGGATTGATATAGGTACTCCCCATATTCGTTAATTGTTACATCTGTTTTAGTTACAGTGTCTAAATCCTCCATCTTATCTGAAAGCATTTGTATGGTTTCTGTTTGTGCAGTGAGTTCAGTGGTGACTAAGGTATTAAATTCCTTTGTGTAGTGCCATGTTCTTCTTCATTATATAAGTCTTTTCTTGTAACAATTTGAGTTTCTATGCTATGAACTTGGGCAGTTATCTGTTATTTCTTATATGATCTCTTTGGGAACTATTTAACATGGTGCGAATGGACATGATCCGATATTGCGGATCATGTCTGTCGCACATCGATAAACATATATCATTGCACCAGCAGTTCTTCTGAACTGCTAGTTCAATGCTGCCCCCTGCAGATTTGCGGCCAATCGGCCGCTAACAGGGGGTGTCAATCAACCCGATCGTCTCAGAGCAGGTGGATAGGTTATGGAGCAGCGGTCTTTAGACAGCTACTTCATAACTTGTGTTTCTGGTGAGCCTGAAGTTAATTCTATTATTTAATTTGCTTCCTTCTCTTGTTATTCTTTTCTTAAAGGTTTATCTAGGTAAACTCAGGAGCAGCAAAGAACCTTGGTTCTAGCTGCTGATTGGTGGCTGCATATATATACCGATTGTCATTGGCTCACCTATGTGTTCAGGCAGTAACCAGTGGTGCAGTGCTGCTCCTTCAACAAATGATACCAAGAGAATGAAGAAAAATTGATAATAGGAGTAAATTAAAAAGTTGCTTAAAATTGCATGCTCTACCTAAATCATGAAAGAATACATTTGGGTTTCATATCTCTTTAATATACTTTTTACATCTGTGATTACCTTGTATCTAAGCATCTTCTGACAGCCCCCTTATTTCCATTCTTTTGACAGACTTGCATTTTAGCCAATCAGTGCTGACTCCTAGGTAACTCTACGTGCGTGAGCACAATGTTATCTATATGGCACACATGAACTAACAACCTCTAGCTATGAAAAACTGTCAAAATGCCCCGAGATAAGAGGCAGCCTTCAAGACAGGTCCGCCATTAGGGGGTGACAGGGGTGACTCCAGTCAGGGACCCCATGCCCAAGGGGGGCCAGAGATGTGACAGTGCAAAACGCCATGTATTTTGTGGGTAAAGTACTTTTTTATGCTATACTGCAGGAAACTATAAGTTCCAGAATGCTTTGCAGCTAAAAAACTCAAATCAGAGGTGGAGGGTGGAGCTCCCGCCCACAGCTGCAATTCACATAGGGAGTGAGTGTGGAGGAGGAAGCAGCAGCTGCTATGTGATTTGCTGCCTTCCCTGTCATGCTCCTCCCTCTTTTGCCTTCAGAGGCTCTCTTTTAGTTTCAGAAGGCACAGAAGCAAGCTAGCTGAGTCATGTCATTTGTTAAGGAAGGCTGCTCATAGCCATGGTCCAGCTCAGATAGTTGGTTACCCTGCAGCTGAGAGACTGTGTGGAACACTAAAGCTGATCCCTTCACCCACTGACACAAATAAATATTGCTTTCAATGCCATCTATACTGCTGGAAAAAGTCACACACACACGGTTAAAAGTGTCTTGGTGACTTTAATCAGTTGCAGTATTAACTGTTAAACTGCTGGTTAAAGTCATCAATATATTTAATAATTCTGCAGAAGTGTTTTTATTTTTTTTATTAATGTTTACCATACACACATAAAATACATATAATTAAAAACAACAACAACAATATGCTGATCTGGTGAAAACAAGTACATGAGTTGTATGGATCTCTGCTTGTAAATATCTGAATAAGCTCTGTGAAGGGCTCATATTTTACCTCAGAATATATATTATATTGTTCTTTATAATTCACCACTTTTCTGCCTCATTATATAACAGTATTTCTAAAGGTTATATTAAAAAATAACTTTGTCATAAACTAATCCATATAATTTGAATATGGAAAAGCACTGTGTAAGAATGCAACAATATGTTTTTGTCCAATCAGAACTTTAATTTGTTTAAACTGATTTTAAAACTAACTTCAAGTGCACATCTAGTCCCTGAGGACAGATTGTTCAGTGGCTGTTGTGGACAACTTCAACATCTTCATAAGGGAGACAGGGTTTAGAAGGAGTTGGAGCATATTAAAAAGATGTGACTGTGACCCAAACCTGTATATGTGTCACTCAGATGACTCTAAATTTCTAAATAAGCAGCACATCTAATTTCCCTGATTGTTCTACATAAATCTATGCCCCTGTGTACTCCCCTCCACTCACAAACTGTATGTGTAAATGAGGTTGTGCATGACACTGGCATTATGAACCGCTCAGACATCAGGCATAATCAGAGGCTTGTCCACCATCTGGCTAGGTGTGTGGCACCGGCAGAAAGCTGATTAATAACATAAGCCATATTGAAAGACATAGGAATTGCCTTTTTTTTCTTTAGTTAGAAATAGCTGTTTTTATACACAATAGCTTTCTCCATAAGCTAGAAGGGACAATAAAGTCATAATTAGACATTCGTTCATTTCAATTAGACATTTAGACAGAGCATACAATTTTAAACAACTTTCCAATTTACTTCTATTATTTAATTTGCTTCTTTCTCTTGTTATCCTTTGCTAAAAGGTTTATCTAGGTAAGCTCAGAAGCAGCAAAGAACCTAGGTTCTAGCTGCTGATTGGTGGCAGCATACAGGGAGTGCAGAATTATTAGGCAAGTTGTATTTTTGAGGATTAATTTTATTATTGAACAACAACCATGTTCTCAATGAACCCCAAAAACTCATTAATATCAAAGCTGAATAGTTTTGGAAGTAGTTTTTAGTTTGTTTTTAGTTATAGCTATTTTAGGGGGATATCTGTGTGTGCAGGTGACTATTACTGTGCATAATTATTAGGCAACTTAACAAAAAACAAATATATACCCATTTCAATTATTTATTTTTACCAGTGAAACCAATATAACATCTCAACATTCACAAATATACATTTCTGACATTCAAAAACAAAACAAAAACAAATCAGTGACCAATATAGCCACCTTTCTTTGCAATGACACTCAAAAGCCTGCCATCCATGGATTCTGTCAGTGTTTTGATCTGTTCACCATCAACATTGCGTGCAGCAGCAACCACAGCCTCCCAGACACTGTTCAGAGAGGTGTACTGTTTTCCCTCCTTGTAAATCTCACATTTGATGATGGACCACAGGTTCTCAATGGGGTTCAGATCAGGTGAACAAGGAGGCCATGTCATTAGATTTTCTTCTTTTATACCCTTTCTTGCCAGCCACGCTGTGGAGTACTTGGACGCGTGTGATGGAGCATTGTCCTGCATGAAAATCATGTTTTTCTTGAAGGATGCAGACTTCTTCCTGTACCACTGCTTGAAGACGGTGTCTTCCAGAAACTGGCAGTAGGACTGGGAGTTGAGCTTGACTCCATCCTCAACCCGAAAAGGCCCCACAAGCTCATCTTTGATGATACCAGCCCAAACCAGTACTCCACCTCCACCTTGCTGGTGTCTGAGTCGGACTGGAGCTCTCTGCCCTTTACCAATCCAGCCATGGGCCCATCCATCTGGCCCATCAAGACTCATTCTCATTTAATCAGTCCATAAAACCTTAGAAAAATCAGTCTTGAGATATTTCTTGGCCCAGTCTTGACGTTTCAGCTTGTGTGTCTTGTTCAGTGGTGGTCGTCTTTCAGCCTTTCTTACCTTGGCCATGTCTCTGAGTATTGCACACCTTGTGCTTTTGGGCACTCCAGTGATGTTGCAGCTCTGAAATATGGCCAAACTGGTGGCAAGTGTCATCTTGGCAGCTGCACGCTTGACTTTTCTCAGTTCATGGGCAGTTATTTTGCGCCTTGGTTTTTCCACACGCTTCTTTCGACCCTGTTGACTATTTTCAATGAAACGCTCGATTGTTCGATGATCACGCTTCAGAAGCTTTGCAATTTTAAGAGTGCTGCATCCCTCTGCAAGATATCTCACTATTTTTGACTTTTCTGAGCCTGTCAAGTCCTTCTTTTGACCCATTTTGCCAAAGGAAAGGAAGTTGCCTAATAATTATGCACACCTGATATAGGGTGTTGATGTCATTAGACCACACCCCTTCTCATTACAGAGATGCACATCACCTAATATGCTTAATTGGTAGTAGGCTTTCGAGCTTATACAGCTTGGAGTAAGACAACATGCATAAAGAGGATGATGTGGTCAAAATACTCATTTGCCTAATAATTCTGCACTCCCTGTATATATACCCATTGTCATTGGCTCACCCATGTGTTCAGTTAGAAACCAGTAGTGTATTGCTGCTTCTTCAACAAATGATAACAAGAGAATGAAGCACATTTTATAATAGAAGTAAACTGGAAAGTTGTTTAAAATTGTTCTGCCTAAATCAAGAAAGATTTTTTGGGGGTTTCATGTCCCTTTAACAACCAAGCCCTACTTGTGTTTGTGAATGTGTTATTACCTTTAAAACATTTTTAAGTTTGACTAGACTCTGGGGGTGGGGGTTAGGGGGCCCTGATCAATGGTTTAGTAAGGGGCCCCAAAATTTCTAGAGGCAGCCCTGCTTCAAGGTCTAAGAAATTAGCATATGAGCCTACCTAAGTTTAGCTTTTAACAAAGAATACCAAGAGAACAAATAAAATTTGATGATAAAAGTAAAATGGAAAGTTGTTAAAAAATGCATTCCCTGGGCGAGATTACATATACAGCGCAGGCTTCAGCGAAAGCGCTGCAACCCGCGCCACCCGTAATTTCACCTTGCACATCGGGGTATTAAAAAAAACCCGCCGGCAGTTCATAAAGTGCCGTAAGTCTGATAAACTAGAGATGTCCAGAAATGAGCGTAAATACAAATTTCTGGAGTTGCCAGTGACTTTTAGCACTTTAGAAACTGCTGGCGCCTAAGAAAAGCAAAGAAAATCTTTAAAAGTCTAACACGCCTCCCAAAAATAAGCCCGACACGTAAAAACCCTATATCCGCAATCCCCCCCTCTCACTACTAATAATAAATTTATTAACCGCTAAACCGACAACCCCCCACAACGCAATAAGCCTAATTAAACTATTAACCCCTATATCAGACATCAAACCCGCACTGCAAGTAATAACTAAATTATTAACCCCTAAATCCGCCAACCCCAACATTACAAACTACCTATTAAACTATTAACCCCTAATTCGCCATTAACCCACGACGCAAACTACCTATTAAAACTATTAACCCCTAAACCGCCAAAGTCCACAATGCAATAAACCTATTAAAGTATTAACCCCTAAACGGCCAAAGCCCACAACGCAATAAACCTAACCCCTAACCTAACACCCCCTAAATGAACCCACATTACCTAATTTACAAAATACTAAAGTTACTATTACATTTTAAAAAACTAACACTACTTTAAAAATACAAATAAACTAAGTATAAATTAAAGGGACAGTCTAATCAAAATTCTGGAGTAGACTGTCCCTTTAAGCTACAATTACAGAAAATAAAATAATCTAAGATTACATAAAATAAAAAAGAAAATTACCAAATTTTTAAAAATTATACCTAATCCCTATGAAAATAAAAAAGGGGGGGCTTGATGTATTTTGTTGTAAAATAACTGATTATCTTGGGGCAATGCCCTGCAAAAAGCCCTTTTAAGGGCTACTGGTAGTTTATTAGAGTAGGGGGTGTTTTTATTGGGGGGGGCTTTTTTATTTTCATAAGGATTAGGTATAATTTTTTAAAACTTGGTAATTTTCTTTTTTATTTTATGTAATCTTAGTTTTTTTTATTTTCTGTAATTGTAGCTTAAAAGGACAGTCTACTCCAGAATTTTAATTAGACTGTCCCTTTAATGTATACTTAGTTTATTTGTATTTTTAAAGTAGTGTTAGTTTTTTTAAATTTAATAGTAACTTTAGTATTTTGTAAATTAGGTAATTTGGGTTAATTTAGGGGGTGTTAGGTTAGGGGGGTTAGGTTTATTGCATTGTGGGCTTTGGCGGTTTAGGGGTTAATACTTTAATAGGTTTATTGCGTTGGGGGCTTTGGCGGTTTAGGGGTTAACAGTTTTAATAGGTAGTTTGCGTTGTGGGTTAATGGCGAATTAGTGGTTAATAATTTAGTTATTACTTGCAGTGTGGGTTTGATGGCGGATAAAGGGATTAATATACTTTATTAGTTATTGCGGTGAGGGATTGCGGTTGACAGGTAGATAGACATTGTGCATGCGTCAGGTTTATTTTTGCAGGCATTTTCGGGTGTTATGGTGCTCCCATACTCAGCGCAAGGCCTGCTGCGGCTGCCTTTTATGGCGAGGTGAAAATAGAGTAAGATTTCTCAATTTTCACCACGTAAGTCCTTGCCCTGAATATTGGATACTGATTTGCGACGCGGTCCCATGTTAGCCTATGGGAGTAAAAATTGCGGGCGTCGGGTGAAATATACTTGCCGCATTTATATGCAGCTCTATATATAGGATACCAAACCCGCACAAAAACCGGCTTCGACGGCTTTTGTGGGCGATACCGCATATTTAATGGGGCCCCCTATCAGAATCATAAAAGTTTAATTTTGACTAGACTGTCTCTTTAAGTATAGTAAAATGTTTGCATTTTTACTTTTAGTTAAACAGAAATGATTAACAGAATTGTTGTCAGTATTTTCTGATTTGTTTGTATACTTTGTTGCTTGTCTCCAAATTACATTTAAATAGACTAAAACAGGTTAATATAGCAGAACATCTGCTCTACCAAATTTCACTTTGTCGAGTTATTTTGGGCTTTAGCCTAAAGATCTCTTAAAGAGAATAGTAAGTAAATAGTATACTGGGGGGGGGGGGGCTTTTTTAGCACAAATTGCTTTATTTTGTAATATTGCACCAGCACTACCTGTATGCTCCTGTGATTGGCACAATGATCATCTGTGCACATGAAGCATACTTACCAATCAGCTGATGTGATAGAGCAGAGATTAGCAACATGCTCACTGTTAAATATGCTCTGTGCACATGAAGCATACTTACCAATCAGCTGATGTGATAGAGCAGAGATTGGCACAATGCTCACTGGTAAATATGCTCTGTGCACATGAAGTATACTTACCAATCAGCTGATGTGATAGAGCAGAGATTGGCACAATGCTCACTGGTAAATATGCTCTGTGCACATGAAGCATACTTACCAATCAGCTGATGTGATAGAGCAGAGATTGGCACAATGCTCACTGGTAAATATGCTCTGTGCACATGAAGCATACTTACCAATCAGCTGATGTGATAGAGCAGAGATTAGCAACATGCTCACTGTTAAATATGCTCTGTGCACATGAAGCATACTTACCAATCAGCTGATGTGATAGAGCAGAGATTGGCACAATGCTCACTGGTAAATATGCTCTGTGCACATGAAGTATACTTACCAATCAGCTGATGTGACAGAGCAGAGATTGGCACAATGCTCACTGGTAAATATGCTCTGTGCACATGAAGTATACTTACCAATCAGCTGATGTGATAGAGCAGAGATTGGCGCAATGCTCATTGGTAAATATGCTCTGTGCACAGTGCATGAAGTATACTTACCAATCAGCTGATGTGATAGAGCAGAGATTGGCGCAATGCTCATTGGTAAATATGCTCTGTGCACAGTGCATGAAGTATACTTACCAATCAGCTGATGTGATAGAGCAGAGATTGGCACAATGCTCACTGGTAAATATGCTCTGTGCACAGTGCATGAAGTATACTTACCAATCAGCTGATGTGATAGAGCAGAGATTGGCGCAATGCTCATTGGTAAATATGCTCTGTGCACAGTGCATGAAGTATACTTACAAATCAGCTGATGTGATAGAGCAGAGATTGGCACAATGCTCATGCATTTGATGCTAATCTCAGCATTAAAAAAGGCTAATATAGTATGTTTTACCCATGGCAGTAGGCTGGGGTTATGTAACACAAAATGTGCAGGTTATCACCCCTGAACAAAAATAATATATCAGCTGATTCTAGATATTTAAATATCTGACCCATTTCAATGGTTTACATAGATTCTTGAACATGTCTGTCACAAGCAAAAAGCCAGAGCAGAAGCTAGAATGCTGTCATGTTAATACTAATACAATGATAAAAGTGCAGTTGATAAAATGTTTTTTTTAAAAATGCATAAGCAAATTTGAAATGCATAAAATGAATATTGGCAAATGTATGTGTTCTAGATGCTTCAATCTAGAAATTTTCAAAGTGATGAGTAAAGTGTGTCTGGTCTTTCTTGTTGATCATCTGACAAGCTTTGTCTACATTTTTTGTCATTCCTGGGGGTCCACAGCTGAAAACTCCAATTTTTCGAACCTTCAAAATAAAAACAGGAAGTATTATTATTATTATTATTAATAATAACAATCATAATAAGATACATTTAATACTGTATGTTTACAAATAAATGACATAGGGGTTGATTTCAAGTTGTTTTACGGCACCTGACATACTTTTTGGAACATTAAAGAGATCAATATGCAAATGATCAGATAATGGAAAATTGACCCATACATTCCATCAACTACAGTTATCCAAATCTCAAGATAGCAACAAAAAAGACACATTGAATACAACATTCAAAGGAATTTAATAAATGCAGTTTGATAAACTTTTCTAAATAATTGTGATTGACCCCCATGTTACTCGTTAAGAATGTAAAAGATGCAAAGTGAGAATAGAGTGCTGTATTGTTTTGTTGTATCAAGTTAGAATATGCTTGTTAATGTCGCCATTGGAGTAGGGGAATTGAATCTTGTGGGATTTACCAAGCTTTGCTGAGTTTGACCCAGTAAGATTGAGAACTTTTTGATAAAAAAAAAAGCATCCCATAGTCAGGAGCATAATATCAGTTTGGCAAAGAGACCAATAAGTATTCAATCTTTAAATACTTAGCCATTAAAATATATCACCTACAGTGATTTTGTTTTTATCAATTAAAATACCAATCACAAAATATCTGCTATTTTTATTTTACAGTATGAAATATTGAAATATATATATATATATATATGTGTGTGTGTATATAAGTGAAGTATATATATATATATATATATATATATATATATATATATATATATATATATATATATAATTATATCAATTTGATCTGCACTCCTTAGGTATGTAATTGCCAAGGTGCTGGTCAGAGAATGTTGATATCCATAAGAAAGGAAAGCACTCACTGGATTTTGTTCCCATAAAAAATAGCTTTTATTGCAGCATTAAAATTCCATAACTTTTCGGGTACCAGTCTGGTCCCTTTGTCAAATGGCACTCAAGTTCAAACACCCAGTATACCCATAATGTTATGGAAATTTAATGCTGCAATAAAAGCTATTTTTTTATGGGAAGAAAGTTCAGTGAGTGCTTTCATTTTTTATGGATATATATATATATATATATATATATATATATATATATATATATATATATATATATATATATATACACACACACACATACCTGAAGGTGTAATCACGTATCAATTATTATTATTATTATTATTATACTTTATTTATTAAGCGCCAACATATTCCGCAGCGCTGTCCATGGATACAATTCATTTAAATAAAACAATGCAAGACTTGTAAGATACAGGACAGAATTTACAAACACATACAGGAGGGATTGAGGGCCCTATTCCCATGGGAACTTACAATCTAGAAGGATAGGAGGTTGGGAAACAGGAGGTGAGGACTGCAAGATTGAGAAGGATGTTAATACAGAGTTAGATGAGGGAAATATTAGGTAAGTGAAATTAATTTATTATTGAGTTGGTTGGTAGGCTTCTCTGAACAGAAAAGTCTTCAGGGAGCATTTAAAGGAAGAAAGATTAGGGCAAAGCCTGACAGCACAAGGCAGAGAGTTCCAGAGGGTAGGTGCTCTCCCCAGAGAAGCTGGAGTGCAGAACCCAGACACTCTTACACGCTGTACAGTGATTGGGTGGTCAGTACAGGGCTTGTTTTTATCAGTCTCTAATTGGCCACAATAAAGGAATTAAAGGGATTAAAAAGGTAAAAAATAAAAATTTGCATGGATACATTTCAATGTGAAATAGAAACATTTTTGCAATATACTTCCTTTAGCAAAAATGCTTCTGGAAAAAGTGATTGTTTTTTCTACGGCATACACACATACTCTGTGAGGGCCAGTGCACAGTATTCAAACACTACACCTTCTCAGAGAGTCGGTGGTGGCTTCTATGACACAAATGAAGTCTTCACAGACACAATACACACCACCGCCAGCTTTCTGAGCTTGAATACTGGTGCACGGCTCTCACAGCATATGTGCATATGAAGGCCAAAATGCATATTATTTAAACAATACTGCAGGTTTTCAATGCTTTTAAAATTGTATGCAGATTAATGCAGTTAATAAGTTCTAATGCATAAATAACAAAAATTACTTTGAAGTCCCTTTAAGGAAAAAAATCTATAAAGGTCCAAAATGAATGCATTCTCTGGATTTACCAAAATCATATGTTTATTATGGGAATGTTTTTGGGGCCCCCTGAAAATATTAACATAATAAACATATGAGTTTGGTAAATCCAGCGAGTGCATTAGTTTTGGATATATATATATTAATATTAATAGATAAAGACCTGCACTCCAATCCTCAAATATTGAGTAAGCAGCCACCAGGGTGCCATATCAAAGGTATACAAAACAGTCACATAATAAGATAGCACTCGCTGGGTAAAAATAAAACTTAGCTTTTATTGTAGAATTTTCAAAGATTAAAACGGTCCCATGACGTTTAGGTGCCAACCAGCACCTTTATCAAATGGTTCAGACAGTTCCTTCAGGCTGATGACAAAGCCTGACATCCACAGAAAAAAACTGCTATCTTATTATGTGACTGTTATATATATATCTATATATAGTATATATATTGTACGGTACTGTGTTTGACCACAGAAATCCCTTTATGGGGTTGCTGCTAAGTAAAATTGTTAAGACAAAAGCTATATAGCACATCAGTCAAGTATCCCTGTTTTAGCAAATTTTTTAAATAAAATCACGTAGTAGATCATTGATCATAACAGACACAAGTTAAATGTGTTCACAATCAAACATTCTATGGGGCCGAATTATCAAGCTCCGAATGGCTCGCCAGAAACACAGATTATGAAGCAGCGGTCTAAAGACAACTGCTCTAAAACCTGTCCGCCTGCTCTGGCCGCGAATCTGCAGGGGGCGGCATGGCACCAGCATTTCACAAGAACTGCTAGTGCAATGATAAATGCGTAAATGCATATGCTGTCGGCATTTATCGATGTGCGGCGGACATGATCCGCAATATTGGATCATGTCCGCTCGCACCTTCTTAAATATGCCCCTATATGTTTAACTAATTTAAAGGATTATTTATTTAAACATAAGTTTACTATTAGGGTCGATTTGTGTATTGTTGCATACATGCCACATCACATACTATACATTCACTTAAGACAATGCACAATTTATTTTTGTCTTGATTTTTAACTTATATTTTATATGAATGATCATATAGATATATAGATATGGATATTTTGTGACTGATTATTTGTGTTAATTTATCACATAATAATTGTTATGATTTTTTCTTGCAATTGATATTGTTTAACATAATATTATTATGGGATTCAATTTTTGTTTTTTTGCTGGTCTAATCCATTTAGATATTTTGTATGTATTGTGGATAACCACGTGTTGTGGGCTTTGGGTGATTGCATGGGAGGGGTTTATAAGCAAGAGTGTGAGTTTATTTTACTAAATCTGATGAAACTGCAGCATAGCTGTGAAATGTTGCTTACTTTTAAATTATTTTATTAAAGCATTTTATATTTACACTCCTGCTATTTTGAGTGTCATCCATATGAAGTTTTTTGTCTTGTTCAGATCTGCTAACATTGAGAGCAACTTTTGACAGTGTCTGTTATTTGAAAAATATTTTTTTTTTTCCTGTTTGCCCATGGATAATTGATTGAGGAGGAGCTTCTGCAGCTGGGACGGAGCTTGCCAGGCAGCTCAGAGGTCCCGGACAACATGAATTGCACTGCAGTTTACTTTTGCTAATGAGCAGGGCCGGCCTCCGCGGTCAGGGGGGCCCTGCCGCAAAGGTGAAAAAATATATATATATTTTTTTTCCAATTTTTTTTTTTTAATTTTTTTCTTGGCGCCTTTATTTTTTTGGCCACACAAATTTTTTTTCAGGCAGGGGGAGGGAGGCCACGCCAGACTCAGCAGCACACGGCACAGCCAGCCAGGTGACAGCATCACTGAATGATTGGATGATATAAATTTTTATCTTCAATCATTCTGTGCTGTCACTGAGGGGAGGAGGCGGAGCACGGCACCGGAGGGTGGAGGTGGAGCATAGCTGCCTGCCAAGCTCACGAGGGACTTCAGTGCACAGCAGGTAGCAGAGTGAGCAGCAGTCGCAGACCGTCGTAGCCAGGTGAGGAGCCCTGCTTTGGCCCAGGCCCCCAGACAGTCAGACATAGTGAGTGTGACTAGTGCCACTCAGTAAGTTAGCATGTGGGGGAGACTGAGAGTCTGTCAGACCGCCGCCGGACGGTGGAGTCACAGACCCGACTGAGTGTGACATAATCATTAATTTTTCCTATATGGATGGTGGATTCATTCATTAGATAGCATTTTAATTATTCAAAGGCACTCTGGCAGGTGGTGCTGGACATAATTTTATTGCATGGGGCTGGGGTATTATTTTATTGCGGGTGTACTGGGCTTCATTTTATTGCAGGGGGGTTTCATTTTACTGCTGGGGCAATTGAAGGGGGGCTGGGACATCATTTTATTGCAGGGGGGATTCATTTTATTGTTGGGGGGCTGGGGAAATAATTTTATTGCTGGGGACATCATATTTTTGTTGGGGGCATCATTTTATTGAAGGGGAGATGGGACATAATTTTATTGCTGGGGCCGTCATTTTTTTTTGCAGGGGGGCCTGAGGGCATATTTTTATTGCAGGGGGCATCATTTTATTGCAGTGGGGCTGGGGGCACTATTTTATTGCAATGGTGCATCGTTTTATTACAGGGGGGCTGGGGGCTTCATTTTATTGCTGGGTGCATCATTTATTGCAGGGGTGCTGGGGGCATCATATTTTTGTTGGGGGCATCATTTTATTGCAGGGGAGCTGGGGAATAATTTTTTTGCTGGGGTATCATTTTTTTGCAAGGGGGCTGGGGGCATCATTTTATTGCAGGGGGGCTGGGGGCATCATTTTATTGCAGGGGGGTTTCATTTTATTGCTGGGGGTATCATTTTATTGCAGTGGGGATGGGGCATCATTTTATTGCTGGGGGCATCATTGCAGTGGGGCTGGGGTAATCATTTATTGCAGGGGCGTTGGGGGCATCATCTTATTGCAGGGGGGCTGGGCATCATTTTATTGCAGGGCACTTCATTGTATTGTGGGGGCATCATTTTATTGCAGGGGGACTGGGGGCTTCATTTTATTGCTGGGTGCATCATTTATTGCAGGGATGCTGGGGGCATCATATTTTTGTTGGGGGCATCAATTTATTGCAGGGGAGCTGGGGCATAATTTTATTGCTGGGGCATAATTTTTTTGCAGGGGGACTGGGGGCATCATTTTATTGCAGTGGGACTTGGCATTATTTTATTGCAGGGGGTTTCATATAATTGCTGGGGGCTTCATTTTATTGCTGGGGGCATCATTTTATTGCAGTGGGACTTGGCCATCATTTTATTGCTGGGGCATCATTGCAGTGGGGCTGGGGGTATTGTTTATTGCTGGGGGCTGGGAGCATAATTTTATTGCAGGGGCATCATCTTATTGCAGGGGGGCTAGGCATCATTTTATTGCAGGGGGCTTCATTGTATTGCTGGGGAAATCATTTTATTGCAGTGGGGCTGGGGGCATCATTTTATTGCAGTGGGGCTGGGGCATCATTTTATTGCAGGGGAGCTGGGGCATAATTTTATTGCTGGGGCATCATTTTCTTTGCAGGGGGACTGGGGGTATCATTTTATTGCAGGGGGACTGGGCATCATTTTATTGCTGAGGGCATCATTGCAGTGGGGCTGGGGGAATCATTTATTGCAGAAGGGCTGGGGGCATCATTTATTGCAGGGGGGTGGGCATCATTTTATTGCAGGGAGGTTTCATTTTATTGCTGGGGGCATCATTTATTGCAGTGGGGATGGGGGCATCATTTTATTGCAGAGGGCTGGGGGCCTCATTTTATTGCAGGGGTGCTGGGGGCATCATATTTTTGTCAGGGGCATCATTTTATTGCAGGGGCTGTGGGCATAATTGTATTGCTGGGAGGTTGAGGGCATCATTTTATTGCAGAGGCATCATTTTATTGCAGGGGGACTGGGCATTATTTTATTGCAGACTGGCTTAATTATATTGCTGGGAGCTTCATTTTATTGCTGGGGGCATCATTTATTGCAGTGGGGATGGGGCATCATTTTATTGCAGTGGGGATGGGACATAATTTTATTGCAGGGGGACTGGGCATCATTTTATTGCTGGGGCATCATTGCAGTGGGGCTGGGGGAATCATTTATTGCAGTGGGGCTGGGGGCATCATTGTATTGCAGTAGGGATGGGACATCATTTTATTGCAGGGGGACTGGGCATCATTTTCTTGCAGGGGCATCATTGCAGTGGGCTGGGGGCATCCTTTATTGCAGTGGGGCTGGGGGCATCATTTTATTGCAGTGGGGCTGGGGCATAATTTTATTGCAGGGGGACTGGAGGCTTCATTTTATTGCTGGGTCCATCATTTATTGCAGGGGTGCTGGGGGCATCATATTATTGCAGGGGAGCTGGGGCATAATTTTATTGCTGGGACATCATTTTTTTGCAGGGGGGCAGGGGGCATCATTTTATTGCAGGGGGTATCATTTTATTGCAGGGGGACTGGGCATTATTTTATTGCAAGGGGCTTCATTTTATTGCTGGAGGCATCATCTATTGCAGTGGGGACGGGGCATCATTTTATTGCAGGGGGACTGGGTATCATTTTATTGCTGGGGGCATCATTGCAGTGGGGCTGGGGGAATCATTTATTGCAGCGGGGCTGGGGGCATCATTTTATTGCAGGGGCATAGTTTTTGTGCAAGGGGCTGGGGCATAATTTTATTGCAGGGGGACTGTGCTTCGTTTTATTGCAGGGGGCTTCATTTTATTGCAGGGGGGACTGATTTTATTGCTGGGGGACTGAGGACATCATATTTTTGTTAGGTGCATCATTTTATTGCAGGGGGCATCATTTTATAGCAAGGGAGATGGGGCATCATTTTATTGCTGGGGGCATCATTTTTTGCAGGAGGCTGGGGGGATATTTTTATTGCAGGGGGCATCATTTTATTGCAGGGAGACTGGGCTTCATATTATTGCAAGGGGCTTCATTTTATTGCTGGGGGCATCATTTTATTGCTGGGGGCATCATTTTATTGCAGTGGGGATGGGGCATCATTTTATTGCAGGGGGACTGGGCATCATTTTATTGCAGGGGGCTGGGGGGTTCAATTTTATTGCTGGGGGCATGATTGCAGTGGGGCTTGGGGAATCATTGCTGGGGGAATCATTTATTGCTGGGGGCATCATACTTTTGTTGGGGGCATCATTTTATTGCAGGGGTGATGGGGCATCATTTTATTGCTAGGGGCATCATTTTATTGCAGTGGGGCTGGGGCATCATTTTATTGCAGGGGGGCGGGGGGCTGGGGGCTTCATTTTATTGCAGTGGGGCTGGGGCATCATTTTATTGCAGTGGGGCTGGGGCATCATTTTATTGCAGGGGGGCCGGGGGCTTCATTTTATTGCAGGGGGGCTGGGGGCTTCATTTTATTGCTGGTGGCAGCATTTATTTTATTTATGTATTGCGTGTGTGTGTGTGGGCTGTGTTTGTGTGTGTGTGTGGGCTGTGTGTGTGGGGGGGGGGGCTGTGTTCCTGTGTATGTGTCTGAGTGTGTGGATGTATGTGTATATAAATATCTCTCTGTGTATTATATCTGTGTGTTTGTGTGGTACAGTGCATTGCCCCATTTCTTTTAAGTATTTTTTTGTTCTGGGTAGAGGCCCTGGGCTGTCAATCTGCCTAGGGACCTGCACTTGCTAGGGTCGGCCCTGGTGTCTCTAATGTTCTTGTTATCATAAGAAAACACATAAAAATAAGGCCCAGTTCAACTCAACTGTTCCTAATTGTCAGCATAATTATTCATTATATACATAAACCGTTGTTCCAATAGTACAAATGGTAAATTGCAATATATACAATGTTATAGTGCTCCACATTAGTGCATTTATGTTTTTTTTTTATATATATATAAAATGTTGTGCATTACCTTAAATTATTATTTTTTTCATTATAAAAGCTGTGGGACGGGGTTGGGGGTTGAGATTGGGCGGGGTTGGGGCGGAGATGGGGTGGGGGTGGAGAGAAAAGGGGCCCCATTTTGCCATCCGGCTTTGGGCCCTGCAATGGCTAGGGCCGGCCCTGCTAATGTGAGTGAATTTCCTTTTGGGTTATTATATCCTTAATCATGAGATTTCTGCACAATGAGGCACCTTCTTGTTATTGTCATTTCCAGATTGAATGGTGAACGAGACCATTTTCAGAAGTGCAGCCGGTGGAGGGAAAGGAAGAATATTACAAACTGCCACATTCATACAGACATATATATTCTCTTTACACATCATACCATTATATGGTGTTTATTGTATTCTTTATATAGTTAGTTTTTATTATTGGGAACATTTATATATTTTTCTAGCACTGTTTATATATATTTTTATTATTTTATATAACTTTTTTTTTTTGGTGGGCTCCCTCACTTGTTTGATTTGCTGATGTAGGATAGTTGTTATCAATATAATTATGACTTTTATATAAAAAGTATTATTATCTGAAAATGAAAAAGTTATAGTTGTATATTTTTCAAAATATGTTAATAAATTCATTTGTAAAGCTTTATATCTACAGATTTAGTCTATAATATAGTCGTGTTTGTAACGCGTACGTTGCCGTCGTCAGTTGCACGCGCTTCCAAAAGAATGTAGGTTGTGCGCGCAGCCAATAGAATGTAATGAAGCATTTAATCAAAAAACCTAACCGCCCCCACAAAATGTTAACAAAAAAAACCTAACTGCCGAAACCCCCCCAAAAAAAAATGCCTGCACGAAGTATTAACAAAAAAAACTAACCTCCCACATAAAGTATAAACAAAAAAAACCTAACCTCCCGCAAGAAATATTAACAAACACCTAACGCAAAATGTATCTCTAAACCCCCAACACCCACATCGCAAAAGAATAAAGTAATTAACCCCTAATCCGCAAATTAAAATATTAACCCTTAAACCTCCATACCCCAACAACACAAACTACCTAATTACAATATTAACTCCTAAACCACCAACCCCCCACAACGCAAAAAATCAGTCTAATCACTAAGACCCCTAACCTACAACCCCATAAATTAAGCCCAATTATTTTACAAGATTTAAGATTAAATAAAAAAAAAACTATTACAAAAATTGAAAAAATCTAATATTACAAAAACAAACACTAAAATCACAAAAAAATAAAAAATCTAAAATTACAGAAAATGTAATTATCCAAAATAATTTTTTTTAAACCTAAACTAACACCCCTATAAAAAAGCCCCGCCAAAATAAAAACACTGAACTACCAATAGCCCTTAAAAGGGCTTTTTTGTAGGGCATTGCCCTAAGTTAAACAGCTCGTTTACCTAAAAATATTGCAAAGTACCCCTAAAAGTTAAAACCCCCGCCCAACCAACCCCCTAAAATTATAAAACATAAGTCTATAAAAACCTAAGCTAACTATTGCCCCAAAAGGGGCATTTGTATGGGCATTGTCCTTAAAAGGGCAATTAGTTCTTTTGCTGCCCATTAAAATAAAAAGCCCTAATCTAAAAAAAAACCCCACTAACACTAAACTACCAATAGCCCTTAAAAAGCCTTTTGTAGGACATTGCCCTAAAGTGATCAGCTCCTTTAACCTAAATAAAGTACTAATTACACCCTAAAAGTACCCCCCCCCCCACCCACACAACCCCACAAAATAAAAAACCTAAGTCTAAAAAAACCTAAGCTACCCATTGCCCCTAAAGATGCATTCGTATGGGTATTGCCCTTAAAAGAGCAATCAGCTCTTTTGCTGTGCATTAAAAAAAAAAATCCCTAATCTAAAAAAAAAAACACCCAAAAAAACCCAAAAGGTTAATAAACCCCAAGTTAAACACCTCTTTTACCTAAAAAAAAATTACAAAGTACCCCCTAAAAGTAAACCCCCCACCCACACAACCCCCCAAAATAAAAAACCTAAGTGTATAAAACCTTAGTTACCCATTGCCCCTAAAGGGGCATTTGTATGGGCATTGCCCTTAAAAGGGCAATCAACTCTTTTGGTGCCCATTAAAAAAACAAAAAACTCCAATCTAAAAAAAAGAACATCCAAAATAATAAACAAAAAATCCTAAGTCTAACCCTGAAATAGGTACTCACAGTTCCTGAAGTCTGGTGGTGGTCTTCTTCCAGACAGTGACATTTTCATCTAGCATGGGGACATCCTCTATCTTCATCCAGAGTGAAGGCGGCACAGAGCGGAGTTGACCGGCGATTGTGGAGCCGGACTGGCGGCCACAGAGCAGGACCGGCGTGGAGTTTCCTCTTCATGTGGTCGCCACAGCACACTGAAGATTGAATGCAAGGTACCCCATTTATATTGGGGTACTTTGCATTCCTATTGACTGAAGTTTTATAATCAGCCAGTAGGATGCAATCAGCTCTTTTGCTGCACATTAAAAAAAAAAATCCCTAATCTAAAAAAACCCCACCCAAAACCCCCCCCAAAAAAACCTAAAAGTCTAACCCTGAAATAGGTACTCACAGTTCCTGAAGTATGGCGGTGAAGGTCTTCTTCCAGACAGTGACATCTTCATCCAGCATGGGGACATCTTCTATCTTCATCCAGAGTGAAGGCGGTGATCGTGGAGCCGGACTGGCAGCCGCGGAGCAGGACCGGCGTGGAGGTTCCTCTTCATGTGGTTGCCGCCGCACACTGAAGATTGAATGCAAGGTACCCCATTTATATCGGGGTACTTTGCATTCCTAATGGCTGAAATTTTCAAATCAGTCAATAGGATGAGAGCTACTGAAATCCTATTGGCTCCGCGGTCACCTCCGCTCCGTATTCCCTCCGGATGAAGATAGAAGAAGTCCCCGCACTGGATGAAAATGTCACCGCCTGGAAGAACTCTTTCACCGCCAGACTTCAGGAACTGTGAGTACCTATTTTGGGGTTAGATTTAGGATTTTTTGTTTATTTTTTTGGATGGGTTTTTTTTTAGATTAGAGTTTTTTGTTTTTTTTAATGGGCACCAAAAGAGTTGATTGCCCTTTTAAGGGCAATGCCCATACAAATGCCCCTTTAGGGGCAATGGGTAACCAAGGTTTTATAGACTTAGGTTTTTTATTTTGGGGGGTTGTGTGGGTGGGGGGTTTACTTTTAGTGGGTACTTTGTAATTTTTTTTAGGTAAAAGGTGTTTAACTTAGGGTAATGCCCTACAAAAGGCTTTTTTAAGGGCTATTGGTAGTCTATTGTTAGATTAGGGGGTGTTTTTATTTTGGGGGGGGGGGGGTTATTTTTATAGGGTATTAGATTAGGTTTATTTTTTTTTATTTTTGATAATTGTGTTTATTTTTTCAGTAATTTTAAATAGATTGCCCTCTGGGAAGGCTTATCGCCTAGTATGAAATGTTTGAATTTTTTTACTTTTTTTTTTAACTCTTCCATCACAATCCATTTTCTTGGCAAATTTCATAAAGATTGGTGAAGCAAAAGGAACAAGAACACTTTTAAAATAATGAACTTGTTAATAACTGATAATTAATATCATGATTATTCCATCTCCAAATTAACATACAATATACATTATCACAAAACCACGGGCTCATATTTTGCAAGTGTAAATCAAATTGAGGTGGATTTTATACAAAACTGTATACAATGGAAACACAATTGGAAGAAACTAGAATCTTAGGTCCAAGTCTGCTATTTTCAAAATTCCACAAAGGGAATGCACTTTGAATGAATAGTCTACATGTACCTCTTTTATAATCTGTTTTTAATCTGGAAATAATTGCAGTGGACACTGGGAAATACGGTGGGGGGGGGGGGATTCAAGAGATGAGGAATACGATAAAGAAGAAAATCTCAAGTCTAATTTTATACAGTTGAAAGGGACACTACTATAATTCTTTTTTTTATCCCTCATGTGCTCTAAAGGACTTGTTATACTTACTGCAGAGTTTTAAAAGTTTGAGAAATTGCTCCTTCATATTTTTTTGAAATAGCAGTATTTTTATTAAAACTATCACCTAGGACATGCGCGTAACTAATGGGCTGAACCTCTAAGTTAGACAGGTGTAATTGGTTGTGTTTATTGCTGGTTGGATCAGTCAAGAGATTGAGGAAGAGTGGTCAGAGGTGACGAGGTAGAAGTAGAGGATGGAATAAACTAGAGGAAACAATCCAGTGATGAACCTTCTGGTTCCTTATGCAAACAGAATAATGGGACAATGTGGACATTTAGAGGCCTATAAGTTCTGGATTTCAAAGGGAATTTTGACTGTTTAGCATCTAATGACTTTAATCCTTCAGGCGGTGAGACTACCAATTTGCAGCAACATTGTCCAGACCTGAGAGGTATTTGGCATTTTTAATGGTCTGACACATTTATTTATTTTTTCAAACCTAAGTGCTTCAGAAGATGAACAGCAGAAATGTTGTTCACCTGCAGAAGAATGCAAGATTTGGATTTTATACAAGTTTTTGTTTTTTTCTTTATTTTCCTTATTCCATTTACAACTAAATCATATGGAAAATATATAATGAAAGTGACCATTTGCCATCTGTGGTTGAGAAGATACATTGAGGCCTAGATTACAAGTGGAGCGCTACTGATAGCGCAGGTTACAATATTCATATAGTAACCCTAAACCTGCTCTAAGAATAGTGCACAATCTGATATCACAAGTTAATGGTTAAAAGTTTTAACTAGAGAATTTTCACACAGCCAACATAGGCCTAGATTACAAGTGGAGTGCAAAAATACTAGCGCTTGTGAGTACTAACACTGCTCAAGTTAAATCAATAGTGCACCAATTCTTACAAGTTGAAGGTAAAACATTTTCGCTCAAGAAAAAGCCTCAGGTGGTCGGTTAGTGTAGCTGCGCTAACTCCCTTTCCCCTTAGACTTCTAAGGGGAGAGCTACAAAACCCTATTCTGACTTTTGCGTGTGCGCTAACCTGAATGTGATTTAAGCCAAGTGTGCTTAAGCTGAAGGTCCATTAAGAAATACTTGAAATTTATTTATTTATAAAATATTTTACCAGGAAGGATACATTGAGATTTCTCTCGTTTTCAAGTGTGTCCTGGGTCCACAAGACATTGCATTGATAACATAGGGTACAATAAAATACAAAAAACAATAATAATACACAATATATGCAAAAAAAAGAAAAAAAAAGAAAATTAACATAGAACAGGTATTTAATTGACCATGACAGATGCATTCTGTTTTGAGATATGTAGAGAGGGATCTCTTAAAGGATATTAGGCTTGGGGATAAAAAATCTCTTAAAGGATATTAGGCTTCTTCACTAAGAAGAACATTTTTTTTTTTTTTTAATTATGATGCAGCATATCTGTAAAATGCTGATTAGAAAATATCACATAAACATCTTCATGTAGAAAATGACGATGTTTTACCTCAAAATTTCCTCAGTAGCCAGATCCCATTATAAAAGGACTTTAAACATCCAGTCAGGATGGCATACATCTTGCTTATGCAGTTAAAGTCAATTTATTTCACTACTCAATTTATGGAAGTTTACCATGAAGTCCCATAAGATCACATTAGAGTAAAGTGTAAACTCAGCATTCTTGATGCGGATTGGCTGTTATTTCTTTTTTCTTCTTCTTTACAACATGCAGTAAAAGAGTAGCTGAAGGGTAAGTGCTCACAAAGCAAAAGTAAATTAGCATGTAGGTAACTTGCCCCTCTAATACACTCCAGCAGGTAAGATGGATAATTGGGAAGACATTAAAGGAGAGAATTTTACAGTACCGTGTCCCTTTAAGCAGTAACAATTAACAGAAAAAAAACCAAGAAAACAGTGTTAAATTTTGAGTAAAAGGGCCACATTAAAAAATGATTGAATAAACAAGGTTCACTTCCGTCCAGCAGGCAGAAATATGCTGCCTGCAATTAACACTGCACAAGATACTGTGTGTGCAACGCCACCACCTGCTCACACGAGGCCAATCAATCATGAGTAGGGGCTGTCAATCACCCAGTTTGGACATGTCCAGGGTGATTGCAAACCACTAGCTCAGAGCTGGCATTAGGTTTAGGAAGCAGCGGTCTGGTGAAGTAAACTGGATTTTTTTGTTTAAAAAACAAACAAAAAACACACACTGTATCAAGAAAGTTTAATTCTAATTTCATCCACATAAGTGTTGTTTAGCAAAATAAATATTGTCAACTAGCTTATGTGTGTTTCTTCACACCTGGTTACATTCCTGACTTACAAAAGATATAGATCCTACACTGCATCCCTGTTTTTTAGCCTGGGGTAATACTGAGCATTAATTAAGCAGTAAATTGCAAGAACTATACATTCTATACAATTTTAAAACCGGTTGCTCTATCTATCTATCTATCTATCTATCTATCTATCTATCTATCTATCTATCTATCTATCATATTTAATAGTATTTGTTGTATAAAGTTGTCCTGCCAAACAGTTTTAGGTTGTAATAAGGTTCTGATTTCTCATTTTACATCCTTAGCGAAACATGTTATTATAATATGTATGTTACAGTGTATTCTGTTGATTCTTTGTATATGGGCGTTCACTAATACAGTTTAGATCTATCCTTAAACAGCTACTTGTAATGTGCATGAGTGCATGGGTGTGTTCATCCTATGCAGCATGTATAAGCGCTCACAATAGTGTAGCAGATTTCAGACAATGCTGTGCAATCTGCTACACGATTGTGAGCACTTTTATTTTGGAGGTGAAAGCAACAAGGTTGACTCAGAGGACATGGGCATCTTGGTTACCTGGAGATGACACAGCGCCACCACTTTTAACACTTTCTGCTTCTATACGCGGTTTGGGAGAACCGGGGCTGGCAGCGAGCACCTGAAGGGAAGTGCTAACATTGCTTCATACTTTATCCTTATCTAATATGCAGCATGTAGACCTGCGTTTGATGTTCTGATACAATCTGCATTATTATTGAACTCTGCCTGTCTGTGTCATGCTCAAAATCCCTGGCTTGTCTGCCTTTGCCCTGTACTATGCCTTGGTAATATTCTGATTGTGTGTTAGCTGAGTTGTCTGCCATGAATTCCTGTATTAGCTGTGATTTACCAGCCTCAATCTTTAGTTTTTTTCTAAGCAAGTAAAAAAGTGCATTTAACATTTGGCTTCTATCTGAAGCCGTACTGCACTCAAGTGCCAAAAGAGGCTGCACATTTTGCCAGGAGTGAGCTGCACAATACTTGCAAAGCACATATAGGCTAAAGTGTAGATCTGGTGTTTGTTATAATTATACTGTAATTGATTTAATATATTTCTAGATTTGAAGACTCTTTTATGACAATAGATTAATATACTTCACTAGGGGTCTCCTACATGAAAGAAAAAAAGTGGCCAAAAGAGACTACACACACGTTTGGCACAAACCCAAAAAAATAAGCTACCAAACTATGTTAGTTTTTAGTTAATCCCCTTTTTCATGTGCTGTATAATGTTAGGTTTCGCTAATATGTTTATTTATCTATGCTGTGTAAAAAAACTTTTTCTGATAGCAGCGCAAACTTTACAGAGATGCCAGGCTAAAGGGGTTGTAATAAACAAAATGGGCACCATTTTAGAAGTATTATGGAAATGTAATGAGGCCTTGATAACTTTTTAATACAAGCACCACTATGTTGTAAACCTTATGCATTGTAAATAAAAATAAAAATACTAAAAGAGGCAGTTAAGGTAAATATTTCCTACTATGCTTTTGTAAGCACTGGGGTATAAAGCAATTATAAGTTGTACTATTTCTATGGGTGGTAAAGCTAATCAGATGCCATAGCACTTACCACAAAAGGAAGCAAAGCCCTCTCCTGCTACTCTGCTTTAGCTGCTATTAAATCTGTGTGATGGGTCGTACAGTGCATTAGCCATGAGCAACACAGGTATAATAGCAGCTAATGCAGACCAGAAGTAGCACGCTCTGCTTACCCTCTGGGGGTGAAGGGGGGCAGTATGGTATCTAAATTGTAGCACCTGCTAAAGATTACAAGTAAACACTCATCATTGTGGGTACTATGCTATACATTTTTTTTTCTATTTTAACACTCTCCTTACTACCTATACTTACTGTATACTCCATTGCTTAAAATAACTGGAGAAAATATTAACATTTAATATCCCTTTAATGTTCATGCACTGAAAGCATAAATACATTATATATCTCATCGTCTAAATAGGCTGTTAGCACATTAAGTAACTCACTGTAATTATACTCTATATTATTTTACAGTCACTATAAATACTCACCTCTGGATGAACTTCCTGAAGAGAGAGGAAAAATGGCTCGAACTGCGGCCTTCCAAAGTGAGTGATGGAACGTAAACCAGTAAATAAGCTGCGATTTAATACTTTTTGGAAGTGCCGTTCACAAATGTACTGAATTAAAAAACAAAATAAGCTTTTGTTAACAAATTGTGTTTATAACGTCACTTCAGAACCAGTAAGTCTTTTACATAATTCTCAGCTTTGTTTTTATAGATTATTTATCTTCTTTGAATAAACTACACACAACTTCAATGAACCATTCTTTTTATATACATCAGTTCTCAGCCAAGATAGAGCTCTCTAAATTTAAATTCACAAAAGTTATGGTTTGTAAATAATTTTATGGAAAGCAAATTCCAGATGGCTGTAGATTACTTGTAAGCACTGAAAAAAATCTGAAGTTTTTTAGAACTATCTGATAGTGTTTAATTTTAGGTATATTTTTTAAAAATATAAATAGTACAATTTCTGCACTATTAATCACATGCAAAGAGGATACACACCAGATGTGTTCTGCTTCATTTGCACCCATCAAAAGAAATGTATTAATAACTTGCTGCTACTAAAAGTTATCTTTTATGATTTATATTTAATGCAGCACATGAAGAAACTCTAAATTACATTTCATTATCCTCCAGGCATTCACTAAACACGGCACAGCATACATTTAAAGTAAAATATGATAATGCTCAAATATTCACCTCCTTGGCCATGGTAATACTATAATAAAGGTAAAAAGTTTTTCACACATACATTACTTAAAGGGCCATGATACCCAAATGTTGAAACACTTGAAAGTGATACAGCATAGCTGTAAAAAGCTGACTAGAAAATATCACCTGAACATCCATATGTAAAAAAGAAAGATATTTTACATCAAAATGTCTTAAGTATTCACACCCCATTGTAAAGGACGTTAAGCAGCAAACCAGTTTGCCTGTCCTGGGACCAGTAAGGGATTGAGCCTCATGCACACTTGTGTTATTTCCCTATTCAGTTTAAGGAAGTTTACTATCATGAGATCACAGTAAAAGAGTTCATGACCTCAGCGCTGTTGATGCTGATTGGCTGCAGTTCATTTCTTCATTTTTTTTACCTGCAGCTGGGCATAGGGTTGCCACCTGCCCCGGTTTTACTGGGACATTCCCGTCTGGGACTGTATGTCTCGTGTCCCGGAAATACCGTCAAATGCCCCGGACTAAGAGAGCTCCCCTGGCGCAGCAGTGAGCACAGATTAAAAAGAAAATTAGCTTGCCAGGGCAGCTCTTAGCCCGGGAGGAGAGACGGAGCCTGGAGTATGTGAGAGGGAGGGGGAAGAGGAGGGTCACGTCCATCCATCGCTGCGCAGCTGTGATGCGTAGATTTATTAGCGCCATCTAAGGAGACAAACAGTCAAACAGCAGAGGTGCGTGCAGCTGTGCCGGTCCCGTAACTAAAAGCACAGCACAGAGGTACAATTTACAAACCTGTTACCTGCATACTAGCTTCTTATACCACAGGGTCACCCGGTCACATTGTGCTCTAAGTCAGGGTGTTCTCATGTAATGTACTGGCTGTGGCTTATATATATATATATATATATATATATATATATATATATATATATATATATATATATATATATATATATATATATATATATTTATATATATATATATATATACTGTATATACACACAGAGAGAAGTATATATATATATATATACTCTGTATATATATATATATATATATATATATATATTTATTAACATATATATATATATATATATAAATATAATATAAAATATATATAATATATATAATATACGTATATATAATATAATATATATATATATATATATATATATATATATACATATATATATATACATATATATAAATTTGATTTGATTTCAATCAGCCAATAGAATGCGAGCTCAATTCTATTGGCTAATTGGATCAGCCAATAGGATTGAAGCTCAATCCTATTGGCTGATTACATCAGCCAATAGGATTTTTTCACCTTTAATTCTGATTGGCTGATAGAATTCTATCAGCCAATCGGAATTCAAGGGACGCTATCTTGGATGACGTTATTTACAGGAACCTTCATTCTTCAGCGACCATCTAAAGAAGAGGATGCTCCGCACCGGATGTCTTGAAGATGGAGCCGTTCCGCGTCAGAAGGATGAAGACTTCTGCCTGCCTGGAGGACCACTTCTTGCCGCTTGGATGAAGACTTCTCCTGGCTTCGTTGAGGATGGATGTTCGGTCTTCAAAAACTGTAAGTGGATCTTCGGGGGTTAGCGTTAGGTTTTTTAAGGGTTTATTGGGTGGGTTTTATTTTTAGATTAGGATTTGGTCTGAAAAAGAGCTAAATGTCCTTTTAAGGGCAATGCCCATCCAAATGCCCTTTTCAGGGCAATGGGGAGCTTAGGGTTTTTAGATAGAATTTTATTTTGGGGGGTTTGGTTGTGTGGGTGGTGGGTTTTACTGTTGGGGGGTTGTTTGTATTTTTTTTTACAGGAAAAAGAGCTGATTTCTTTGGGGCAATGCCCCGCAAAAGGCCCTTTTAAGGGCTATTGGCAGTTTAGTTTAGGCTAGGGTTTTTTTATTTTGGGGGGGCTTTTTTATTTTGATAGGGCTATGTAATTAGTTTAAATGCAAAAGAATGAAAAAACAGGAGAAGCGCTAGTAAAAGCTAAAGGTGCTACAATGAAAACAAAGTAAAATGATTTGCTATGCAAACGAAATGAGATAAAATAAGAAATGACTTGCTTTGCAAATATAATTTAATCAAACAATCATAGAGGTACAAATCCTGCAAAAATAAAGTGAATAAACATGAAGGTATTTAAAAATCGGACGTCTCTGATATGTAAAAACACAAATTAAAATTAAAACAAATGACTACTGTTGCCAATATAGACCTTGTCTTGATATTATGTAGAGGAAGTTGACATAATAACTAAAGTCCTCAGATGAGATAAAAAGCTGAGTAAAAGTAAACCCGTTTTTACCTTCAGGCGTACCGTCCGTGTATTAAGAATCACCTCCATGAGGCGTATGTATATCCCGTGACATCACTGATCGGGAGGCGTCGTCTCTGTAGGGAAATCCTATTGGTCAGGATAACTTGACAGATGAACTATAGCGGCCGCTATATTGTAGATGTTGAACCCCGCTCTTAGTGCAGGATCGCATGCAGGGTCATAGTATATCCAGATCTCTCTTATAGACCTTGTAGTAAACGGACTTTGATGTGCAACTTGAAACCGGCTTAACTTAGGCGCGTGGCCCTTCACAATGCAGTCCTCGTGCTCTCCGTGGGTAGGTGTCACTTCAACAGAGTATTAAAGTCCTTATAGACAATAAATGAAGTGTAAGGTAGCTGTATGAAAGTTGCACTTCATTTATTGTCTATAAGGACTTTAATACTCTGTTGAAGTGACAAGTTTTTTCAGCTACCCACAGAGAGCACGAGGACTGCATTGTGAAGGGCCACGCGCCTAAGTTAAGCCGGTTTCAAGTTGCACATCAAAGTCCCTTACTACAAGGTCTATAAGAGAGATCTGGATATACTATGACCCTGCGTGCGATCCTGCACTAAGAGCGGGGTTCAACATCTACAATATAGCGGCCGCTATAGTTCATCTGTCAAGTTATCCTGACCAATAGGATTTCCCTACAGAGACGACGCCTCCCGATCAGTGACGTCACGGGATATACATACGCCTCACGGAGGTGATTCTTAATACACAGACGGTACGCCTGAAGGTAAAAACGGGTTTACTTTTACCCGGCTTTGATCCTCTTTTTATCTCATCTGAGGACTTTAGTTATTATGTCGACTTCCTCTACATAATATCGAGACAAGGTCTATATTGGCAACAGTAGTCATTTGTTTTAATTTTAATTTGTGTTTTTACATATCGGAGACGTCCGATTTTTAAATACCTTCATGTTTATTCACTTTATTTTTGCAGGATTTGTACCTCTATGATTGTTTGATTAAATTATATTTGCAAAGCAAGTCATTTCTTATTTTATCTCATTTCGTTTGCATAGCAAATCATTTTACTTTGTTTTCATTGTAGCACCTTTAGCTTTTACTAGCGCTTCTCCTGTTTTTTCATTCTTTTGCATATCTTTTTTTCCCTAACTTGAGGGACTTTAGGGTTGGAGCAGCTTGGTGCCTCTTGCGCACACTTTAACACACCTACACACACCTAATTAGTTTAAATATTTGATAATTTCTTTTTTTTGTAGCAGTAATTTAGTTAATTGTATTTAAATTATGTAATTTATTTAATTGTAGTATAAGGTTAGGTGTTAGTGTAAGAGAGGTTAGGTTTTATTTTACAGGTAAATTTGTATTTATTTGAGCTAGGTAGTTAGTAAATAGTTAATAACTATTTACTAACTAGTCTACCAAGTTAAAATAAAAACAAACCTGTGAAATAAAAATAAAACCTAAGCTAGATACAATATAACTATTAGTTATATTGTAGCTAGCTTAGGTTTTATTTTACAGGTAAGTATTTATTTAGTTTTAAATAGGAATTATATAGGTATTAATTTTAATTTCTATTTAGATTTATTTTAATTATGTTCAAGTTAGTGGGTGTTAGGGTTAGACTTAGGGGTTAATAACTTTAGTATAGTGGCGGCGACGTTGGGGGCGGAAGATTAGGGGTTAATAAGTATAGGTAGGTAGGTGGCGGCGGCAGATTAGGGGTTAATAAATGTAGGTATGTGGCGGCGATGTTAGGGGCGGCAGATTAGGGATTAATAAGTGTAGGTAGGTGGCAGCAACATTGGGGGCGGCAGGTTTGGGGTTAATAAATGTAGGTAGGTGGCGGACATGTTAGGGGCGGCAGATTAGGGGTTAATTAGTTTACTGTAGGTGGCAGCGATGTCGGGGGCGGCAGATTAGGGGTGTTTAGACTCGGGGTTTATGTTAGGGTGTTAGGTGTAAACATAAATTTTCTTTCCCTATAGGAATCAATGGGGCTGCATTATAGAGCTTTACGCTCCTTTATTGCAGGTGTTAGGCTTTTTTTAGCCAGCTCTCCCCATTGATGTCTATGGGGAAATTGTGAACGAGCACGTAAAACCAGCTCATAGCAGCGCTTGTATTTGTGTGCAGTATTGAGCTCAACGCTGCTATATTGCCTGCTAACGCCGGGTTTTTGTCTTGGAACCTAGGTTGCACTGCAGGTATCTGAAGGAGAGTTGCTGCACATGTGCAAACAGGTCAGCACTGGAATGTGGTGAAAGATAGATTTCAACATGGCGACACCCATGACTAGAGGGAGGCAGTAAATAACCTTAGCCTTATGTTAATAAAATGTATTTAGTGTTTAATGTTCTCTTCAACTCATTGCTGAGAAACTGAATCACTTATTTTTGATCATACATATTGAAATTTAAATAAAGTATTTTTATTTTTTATGCACTTTTCACTCCAGCTTTATTTTTTATCTTGCGTTTTAGGCTGTCTTGAGGTTTGTGTTAACACTTTACACAAGCCATAGGGAAAAAATGGCACTGAAACCAACCACGTATTGCAAACAAAACATTCGTAGGTTACTGTCACTATATAGTATAGTGGCTCCTACAGAATGAAATAACTGTCACTTAATGGCACTGCCATTACAATAACATGTGGCTAGATTTGATTGCACACAAACTGCATTTATTATCAACCGATGTATTGCTATGTAACAACCACGTCACTACAATGTGTTCCTTAATTGTAACCTAATTCTACCAATGCAAAATGAATAAAACAGTATAAAGATCATAAACTGATTTCAATATTCCCAGCAGAATGGGCATAGGACGACAATGATAGAAAGTGACGATGTAAGGAAATAGGGATTAGAGGGGGGCTCGGGGGCCTTTCTCCCCCTTTTTTCTCTCTCTTCTTTTGTTTTTACTTATTTTTTAAAAGACTTCAACAGGGCATTTTGATCTGAATGATCAGAAGCTATATGTAATTCAGGGTTTTTTCTTTTTAACTATAAGGATGGTTACTGTAGGGTTGGTTTGATGCTGTATCATTACAGATGTGTGTTTTGAAATATATGTGTACATTTATTTAAAGCACCCTGCGAGGTGAATTGGAAAAGTGGCTGTTTTTTTTTCCTGCTGTATTGTTACAAATATGTGTTATTACATCTGCTGCTATCCTACTTAAAAAACCCTGCGTGATGACAACAAAGTGTGAAAATTGCCCGTTTCCCTTTTTCTTTTTTCTGTTTTTTCCTGTTGGATTAAAAAAAAAAATTTAAAAAAGAAAAAAAAAAAAGATCATAAACTGATTTCAATATTTGATTTTCAAAAAATGAAAAGCATGATAACAATAAACTCCTTTTAAAAGTAATCTATTGAAATTAATGGTTTAATAGTCTTAAATGTGCTATAATTACAGTCCTGGCCAAAAGTTTTGAGAATGACACAAATATTAATTTTCACAAAGTCTGCTGCCTCAGTTTTTATGATGGCAATTTGCATATACTCCAGAATGTTATGAAGAGTGATCAGATCAATTGCAATTAATTGCAAAGTCCCTCTTTGCCATGAAAATGAACTTAATCCCCCCAAAAACATTGCATTTCAGCCCTACCACAAAAGGACCAGCTGACATCATGTCAGTGATTCTCTCGTTAACACAGGTGTCCATATTGACAAGGACAAGGCTGGAGACCACTCTGTCATGCTGATTGAGTTAGAATAACATACTGGAAGCTTTAAAAGGAGGGTGGTGCTTGAAATCATTGTTCTTCCTCTGTTAACCATGGTTACCTGCAAGGAAACACGTGCAGTCATCATTGCTTTGCACAAAAAGGGATTCACAGGCAAGGATATTGCTGCTATTAAGATTGCACCTAAATCAACCATTTATTGGATCATCAAGAACTTCAAGGAGAGAGCTTCAATTGTTGTGAAGTAGGCTTCAGGGCGCCCAAGGAAGTCCAGCAAGCGCCAGGACTGTCTCCTAAAGTTGATTCAGCTGATGGATCAGGGCACTACCAGTGCAGAGCTTGCTTAGGAATGGCAGGTGTGAGTGCATCTGCACGCACAGTGAGGCGAAGACTTTTGGAGGATGGCCTGGTGTCAAGAACGGCAGCAAAGAAGCCACTTTCTCCAGGAAAAACATCAGGGACATACTGAATGCATACTGAACAGAACAATGTTAATTACAACTATTTTGTAAGTTCTTGTACCTTTCAATCATCCTCTCAGCTCTTGTCTTTTCTCACTAATTTAAATTTTTTCTCTTGTTTTCTCCTCTTGCCTATTCTTCCACACAATACTTATGAAATGCTTTCCTCGATGTTCCCACCTATAAATGTACCAAATGTGTTATGATACCTATTATATACATTTTATGGCACTGCTATTTGTATCATATCCCTCAGGACATTTCAATAAAAATGCAATTACAAAAGAAAAGCTTCTAAATAAACTAGTCTCCTTTACCTTTTTTTACTGAGAATATTGATGGTTTTGCTAAAGAACTTAAGCAATTCAAGACTTATTTTTATATTCGCATTGCCATAATAAAGGGACACCTGTTTATAAAAACAGCACCATTAACAAAAACTTTTTAATATTTTTTTAAATTAAAATTTGACCCATGCAAATCACCCTTGGCTACCCCTTAGTAAAATGCTTTTCAATTTTCACTCAAAGAGCAGGAAAGTCAAAAAGAAAGTGTGTTGTGCATGGTCCAATACTAAAAATGTTATCTGCAGTGCCTGTGTGATTTTTAAAATGGGATGGTGCACAACATAATGCCTATGGAATAGGTATTATGACTTCTCATTGGCTGCACTACCATTGAGAGAAAAGAAAAACCAAGACAGAAAATTTTCAGTAGAACTTAGGTCTGCTCAGGGACTGCTAAGGGCAACTTGGAATTGAACAAATACATTAAAAGTATTCACACTTACTGTTCTTTAATGCTATAGTATGGGTCACCATCTTCTGCAAAGTATTTTAAAGAGAACATTTTATAATAGGGACGTGGAACCTACATTCTACTTAAAGGAACACAGACAGTATTGTTCTTATTTTTTCTGTGACTCACTTTTTCAAAGTGAGAGGCAATGAGAAAAGGTAAGATATATTCAGTTACTTCAATGAATGGCTTTGCATGTAGGCATTTGTGTGCACATTTCTTAACTGGAGAGGTAAACACTAGAATAAGAGGAAACTCAGAATAAGCAGTGAGGAATTCTGTTTAGGGAATTTTCAAATTCCATCCCCTTTTTCCCTACCCGGTGTTTCCATAACATGCATTATTATTGCAAAACCAACAGCACTACAAATTGGGTTTCCCTTAGAAAAAAATATTCTATTCTATTCATATCAATCTAGTATACATTGACATTATAACTGAATATTATTTAGGGAATTGGTATTTATAAAATCTACAAAAAGTCAGTATAGACACTGACCAAAGTATACATTTATAGCACTCCTCTAATAAAGTCTTACTGAGATACAGACTCAAAGGAAATTAAATCATTCAACTTTTTAAATTATGATTAAAATTTTGGGACCTGTTAAAAACACTGTACTATAATAATACTTGAAATCAGCATCCTATGACAAATATATATTCATCTTAAAGTGCATGGAACAACCTAACTTGTTCAGCATCCTGCTCCCTCCTACTTTTATAAAATGTAAAATACAACTAGGGGACGTGCATCATAGGCAGTCCCCATGATCCGATCCCAGTGTTGAAGTCATGTCCTGTTTCCTTGAAATATTTACATCAGAACATCTGGCTATATATATATACATATCTTTATAACTATAAATATATATATAACATAGCTCTATATATATCTATATGGATATATATATATATATATATATATATATACACACACACACGTTAATCTGCCAGGTGAAGTGGACAACATTGATTATTTCGTCACAATGGCACCTGTCAAGGGGTGGGATATATTAGGCTGTGAGTGAAAAGTCAATTCTTGAATTTTATCTGACAAGGGCCTAATAGTGATGGCTAGATGACTGGGCCAGAACATCTCCAAAACGGCAAGTCTTGTGGGGTGTTCCTGGTATGCAGTGGTTAGTACCTAGCAAAAGTGGTGCAAGGAAGGACAACCGATAAACCAGCGTCAGGGTCATGGCTCATTGATGCATATGGGGAGCTAGCTCTGGATGCCAAGTCTGGAATGATTTTATGTTGTGACTCTGAGTATGGTAAACAATTTGATTTATATACGATTTTTCATTATTATTATCAAAATTTTTCATTATCCATAAAAATGATAAGGTACACAAAGAAGATATCAGCCACGCTATTAATTCTGTTTTACAGTTGACTTGTAATTAGTGATGTCGCGAATTGTTCGCCGGCGAACATAGCATGTTTGCATTCGCCTCGGCAGGCGAACAGACTTTCTGCCAGTACTTAAGATGGCGGGGACAATGGTGGGGTGGGGGAGGGAAGGGAGCTGTTTGGGAGGGATCAGGGGGTCTGATGTGTCAGGTGGGAGGCTGATCTCTACACTAAAGCTAAAATTAACCCTGCAACTCCCTACAAACTACCTAATTAACCTCTTCACTGCTAGCCATAATACACGTGTGATGCACAGCAGCATTTAGCGGCCTTCTAATTACCAGAAAGCAACGCCAAAGTCATATATGTCTGCTATTTCTGAACAAAGGGGATCCCAGAGAAGCATTTACAACCATTTGTGCCATAATTGCACAAGCTGTTTGTAAATAATTTCAGTGAGAAACCTAAAATTGCGAAAAAATTTAAGTTTTTTTAAAATTTGATCGCATTTGGCGTTGAAATGGTGGCATGAAATATACCAAAATGGGCCTAGATCAATACTTTGGGTTGTCTACTACACTACACTACACTTAAGCTAAAATTAACTCTACAAGCTCCCTACATGCTCCCTAATTAACCCCTTCACTGCTGGGCATAAAACACGTGTGGTGCGCAGTGGAATTTAACAGCCTTCTAATTACCAAAAAGCAACGCCAAAGCCATATAAGTCTGCTATTTCTGAACAAAGGGGATCCCAGAGAAGCATTTACAACCATTTATGCCATAATTGCATAAGTTGTTTGTAAATAATTTCTGTGAGAAACCTAAAGTTTGTGAAAAAGTGAACAATTTTTTTTATTTGATCGCATTTGGCGGTGAAATGGTGGCATGAAATATACCAAAATGGGCCTAGATCAATACTTTGGGTTGTCTACTACACTACACTTAAGCTAAAATTAATTCTACAAGCTGCCTACATGCTCCCTAATTAACCCCTTCACTGCTGGGCATAAAACACGTGTGGTGCGCAGTAGCATTTAGCAGCCTTCTAATTACCAAAAAGCAACGCCAAAGCCATATAAGTCTGCTATAATGGCATGTCTGGCACACAGTGTTGGGGCAAGGGTCCACCTGACCACTGATACCTGGTCTGCAAAGCATGGTCAGGGCAGGTATATCACCTACACTGCGCACTGTGAAGCGGGCATAACCCTTACACGTAACCCTTACACTACCTGATTGATACAACATCATACCTGATGTTTTAAAGCACGTTATTCCAAACAATTTAGGAATGTTAGGTGATTTATGCCCTTTATGGATTAAAACCAGACTCTGCATCAACTATGTAATTTTCCATGGGAGTTTTGCCATGGATCCCCCTCCGGCATGCCACAGTCCAGGTGTTAGTGCCCTTGAAACAACTTTTCCATCACTATTGTGGCCAGAAAGAGTCCCTGTGGGTTTTAAAATTCGCCTGCCTATTGAAGTCTATGGCGGTTCGCCTGGTTCGCAAACTTTTGTGGAAGTTCGAGTTCTCCGTTCGCGAACCCAAATTTTTAGGTTCGCGACATCACTACTTGTAATATCAGATTGTGCTGAACAACGGCCCACGATATTGATAGCACACCCTGCACTATAAGTAGCACTCCACTTGTAATCTAGGCCTATATGTGAGAAAATGCGAGTATCTTTAAGACAGTGGTTGGCTAATTTTCTGCACAGCTGGGACAGTCTCTTTTGTACAATTTACTGTTGTTTATAGCTATGAAAAGTCAGTTCTGTTCTTTGTACATTTTTCAACATAATTCTTTTAGTTCCAAAAGCAATTACTGTGCATACGCAGCAATCTTCAGCAAAAGAAATCACACAATTATCTGTTATTATAAAATACTTGGTGCCTGCTCAGGATGTCTTTATACTGACTAATTTTACTGATAGCAGTGATTGTTGTTGAATTGTATAATTTGTCTTGTTTTTTTTTGTTTTTTTTTATCAATAACGTCATTATTTATGTAGTGATGAATTATATATTGGTTATACCACTATAATGTCTGATAGAGACTGGGATATCAGCTGTTTATAACAATGTATAAATAGCTTAAATAAATGAGCAGTCAGTGAAACCTACTTATATCAGACAGAAAATGGTTAGAAATTAAGTAGTTAAAGGGACATTCCAGTTAAAATTTAAATGCACAAAGATTAATTACATCTTTGAATAGAAACATATTTGCAATATACTTGTAAAAAGTAACTTTTATCACTGTTTTAGTGTTAACATATTTCTCTGCACATGCATGTGATGCAAAGCTAGATATTCTCAGTGCACCAGCATTTAAAATACTGCAGCTGCTCAGATCATCACTGGGGTTTGTATAATGTCTGCAATTAACAAATTGAGTCATTACCAGATGGTACAAGCGCCTTAGGCTCTCTGAGCAAGTGATGTGTTTAAAATGCTGGTGCACGGTGCATACTTAAATACACTTTTGAAACCGTTATAGCTTTTATTAGAAGCATTTTTGCTAATGTGTGTATATTACAAAATTGCTTCTGTTCAATACCGAAATGCACCAATGTGGTTTCCAATTTTGGCTGGAACATCCCTTTAAGGAAGAGCTTGAGCTCAACTGAATACAATGAAAAGATATATAGCACAGATATGTGACCCTTAGACATGTTTTTGTAGTTACACAAATGACTGCCTTTTGGACCAGTACAAGTAACAAATAGCTGGGGGTTTTTTTAACAATAACATCTTGATTGTAAAAAGGATATGGTTATCTGATTTGCAGCTATGGACGGTTTCATACCACTTGATGGTTTTGCTCAAAATAATTAAAAAAGCAATATTTTGTAGCAAAAAAGGTATAAAAACAAATGACATTTTACAGATTATGCTAGATTGGAGCATAAACATTGTCAGTACCATCACATGAACATCACAAAGCCAAGTATTGGCTGGAGAAGTGTACAGCATGCCCCACTGGACTTTGAAGCATTGGAAAAATGTTCCCCCATTCCTATCTGGCAGTTTGATGGAAGAATCTGGGTTTGACAGATTCCAGTAGAAAACTGCTTTCTGGAATACATAATGCCTACAATACAGTTTTGTGGAGAAGGGATATTAGTATGGGGCTGCTTTTTTGAGTTTGAGCTAGGTCCTTTAGTTCCAGTGAAGAGACGTCTTGCTACAAAATGCAAAGACAATTAGGTGCTTCCAATATTGTGGCAAAAGTTTGGAGAAGGCCATTTCCTGCTCTAACATGACTGTGCCCAAAGCGAGGTCCATGAAGACATAGTTTGAAGAGTTTGGAGTGGAAGAACTTGAGTGTCCTGCATGTTGATGTGAGGCTTATGTATAGCTGCTCTGCCATAAAACCCATTTCATGAAGCTCCCCAAGCACAGGCAGTTTTGAACTCTGTAGTGAGTGATTCAGCAATCGGCAGCCCCGCTCCGTGAGTTTGTGTGGTCTACCACTTTGTGGCTGAGCTGTTGCTCCTATAAACTTCCAAATAGCACTTACAGCTGACCAGGACAGATCTTGTAGAGCAAAAATATCACTAGAAAGAAAGTTAACAAAAAAGGGTACGAAACAAATAATTCTGTACCAAACAATGACTCGGGCTGCAGAATGTAAAACTTTACTGCTCTTTATTATTAACAAAAAAAAGAGAAAAAGATATTTGCCCCCAATATACATAAAAATCTTTAAAAGAGAACAATTTCTGCAAGGCATATAATTCAAAGCAGGACCTGTGGAATGCAAATTCAAAGTGAAACAATCTCACATGTATGCTGGCTGAGGTACTGTATGTGGATGATATAATTGTTCTTTAGAAAGGAGATCAGAATTCATTATCACAGTTAATTGATAAATTGAACCTGAACATCTTGACTTTGTATCAAGCTAGCGATAAGGAGGCCACTTTCCTAGACCTAAAAACAATAAAAGTAGATGGAATATTGCATACCAAGGTATTTAGAAAAAGGCAGATACAAATAGTCTCCTACATGCGACAAGTCATCATCCTGAGTTATTGAAAAATGGCCTTCCGGTGGGTCCATTTTTGCTCTAAAAGCATAGCTGCTCTACCCAGTATGCATTTGAGGAACAAGCAACACAAATGGTACATAGATTCTTAAGATGAGGATACTCTAAGAGACAAATCAAAAGAGCTTGAGCTAGGAAGACCCCACAAAATGTGTTGTTATATACTAGAAGGTTCACGAATAGGGACATGATCACACCAGACTAATCATTAGTTATAACTCCTACTGGGAGAAATTAAGAGATATACTGAAGACGCATTGGCATATGTTGTTCTTGGATGTATTTTTAAAAGGGTGTGTGTCTGATTATCCACTGTTAACAGCTAGAAGAGCTCCCTGCTAGTTTGCAGAGTATACACAAGAAATACCACTCACACATGGTTGAGTACATTTCAGAAACAGGGGGTATGTAGTCCTTGTGGTTCCTGCGTAAAAAAACATCTATTTTTAGCACTGAAGCAGATAACAAGGTGTTTCATGTTAGAACGAAAATTACATGCACTACAAAAAAATGTAATGTATTTACTTCATTGTCCTTCTCCAAGGTATTATTATTTATATTATTATTATACTTTATTTATGAAGCGTCAACATATTCCACAGTGCTGTCTATGGGTACAATTAATTTAAATAAAACAATGATATAAAACACATACAGGAGGAATTGAGGGCCCTATTCCTGTGGGGAATTGAGGGCCCTATTCCTGTGGGAACTTAAATCTAGAAGGGTAGGAGGTTGAGAAACAGGAGGTGAGGACTGCAAGATTAAGAAAGATGTTAATGCAGAGTTAGATGAGGGAAGTGAAATTAATTTATTTTTGAGTTGGGTGGTAGGCTTCTCTGAAGAAAAAAGTCTTCAGGAAGCACAAGGCAGAGCGTTCCAGAGGGTCGGTGCTGCATGACAGAAGTCCTGCAGTCTAGCATGGGAAGAGGTGATAGTTGAAGATGCCAGGAGCAGGCCAGTGTTGGATCTTAGTGGGCAGGCTGGAGTATACTTGTTTATAAGAGAGGATAGGTAGTGGGGAGTGGCGTTGGTGAGAGCTTTGTATGTAAGGGTGAGAATTTTTAATTTAATTCTGCTGTGAATAAGGAGCCAATGAAGGAACTCGCGGAGAGGTGCAGCAGATATAGAGCGACGGGAAAGGTGGATTAGCCTGGCAGAGGCATTTAGGATGGATTGAAGGGGGGAGAGGCGGGAAAGAGAAAGGCCAGTAAGTAGGTTATTGCAGTAGTCAAGTCGGGAAATAACAAGGGAGTGGATATTTCCTTTGTGGTGTTAGTGCTCTATTTTTTAGCTTTCTTGTGGGTAAAATGACAAGAGAGCTAAAAAACAGAGTAAGAGAACAGCGTAATTATATTAGAAATTAAAATCGAGATAGTTCTGTTGCAACAAATTCTCGAATCTGCTGTAACTCAGATTTCTCACTGCTAAAAGTGATGGGTATTGAAAATGTTAAACCTAAATGCAAAGATGGTGATTTAGAAAGGCTGCTTTTGTAGCATAAGGTGGATTTATCATTTGAATAACCTGTCACCAGTAGGGTTCAATGAGAAAATTCAGTATTTCTTGTTTCCGGTCATATATTGCAATCAATGTTGAAGAATGTATAAAAGAGAATATCAGAGCCCTATCATTGTAATATAACTAAATGAAAAAATGATTGATACTGTTGTTAATATGTGTAATGGGTAAGTCATGGTGTCATACGTATTATAGTACTTTAACTTCAAGGATGTTTAAATTCATGTAAATAAATAACTGTGTACATGTAAGGCAGTAGTTGTCCCCTTAAGAAAGGGGCAGTTCTGTAATTTTAAAGACTATTTAACTGTAAAAGTAGCATTACAAAGATACATCTGACGTAGCCACATGTCCAGCCCTCTGGGGGGGGGCAATACGAATAATAACTGGAATGCTCATGCACTAATGCTACTGCCATGTGCTTGGTGTTACGTACTTTCATGATAATCTTGTTTGAAAGACACACAATAGCAAGTGAAGAAGCCTGACTTCCTTGTGGCCACCCGGGATACAGTTTGTCAACAGGTGCTGAGCCTATGGACAGGTACATTTGGAAGTTAATGGCCTTTTGTAAATGGAGCTGTAAGTCTTGCGATGTGTCTAGTACACGGATGTGTATTGCTGGTTTGTGAATTCCCTGGTTGCATCTTTACTGGAGCATGTTGTATCAGTTGTGAGCCTGGTTTGCTAACAGGCATTTGACTACCTTCTCTTTATAACAGCCAAACATTTATCCGGACCGCGTCTTTGGACACTTGAGTGCCCGAATATCCCTATATGAATGGGGTCCTGCTAGTTTCTGATATGCATACATGTGAGAATGTTTCACAGGTCCTGCTTTGATTATATATGCCTTGCAGAAATGGTTCTCTTTTAAAGATTTTTATGTATAGTGGTGGCAAATATATACAGTATATATATATATATTTGTATTGTTAATAATAAAGAGCAGTGAAGTGTCACATTGTGCAGCCTGGGTTATTCTTTAGTACAGAATTATTTGTTTCTTATCCTTTCTATTTAACTTGTTTCTACGGATTACTGTGACCTCATGCACATGTGACGTTCAACAATATTTTGCCGTGTGCACCCCTGTGAGAGTGCCATGTTTAAAGTCACTGAGCTCTTCAGTATGATTCTTTGCATTGACAATGCTTAAGGAAATTTCATAGCTATGCACTAGATTTTATGCACCTGTTAGCAATGAGTGTGGCTGAAACAAGCACCTGAACTCAATAATTAGTGTATTAATATATATATTTATAAGTCAGCACCTTGTTGGCTAAAAGATAGCTTTTCTATATTAGAAAAAGAAAGTCCAAAAAAGCCTCTTTGGGAAATATAAAAAACACGCTTTATTTCATCCAATTTAAAAACAGAAACAACAGGAAAATGGATAAAAATCTGTAGCCATATTATCTGTCTGACCTGTTTCGGTCGCAAGGTCATAGAAATTATTACGGTCCTTGCGACCGAAACTGGTCAGACAGATAATATGGCTACAGATTTGTATCCATTTTCCTGTTGTTGGATGAAATAAACCGTGTTTTTTATATTTCCCAAGGAGGCTTTTTTGGACTTTCTTTTTCCACTATTATTGCAGCGGACATCAAGGGTCTGCGTTCACTAATGAAACCTCAGCCTGCCTGCTATCGTGCACAGCCTATTCCTGTTGGATCTGCCCTACAGCTGATGACTTCAGGACCCGGAGAAACAATGTGTGCGGATAGGTCCTCTACCAGTCACATGATACGGGATTGCATTAGGAAGAGACGAGCTGTTGTTTTTGAAGCAGAGAGTTTCTATGTCGCTCTTCGGACTTGTATCCAAATATCCCAAGTCTTAAGTGACAGGACCGACAGGGCAAGTGAAGCACTTTACCGGTGTGGGTGAGTGAATTTTGGTTTTGGGCAATGACTTAAGGGATAGTTGCCTTTAGTGTGAGCTGCCACGCTGACACCACAGAGAGCGAGCGGGCAGTAATAGACACGGCACTTCACCCTGGTTTCTCCCTATTTCATTTGCACTCTACTGGTCTGGTGCCTTAGGGATAGAGCTATAGTGTGGCCACCTAATATCATCAGATAACACTAATCTCACCCACATATTGATGTAGCTGTGCCCCTTTATATCCTACAAGTGGACTGATGTCTTATCTTTGAAAGCTGCTGTTGCCTTCCACAAAAGTTTGTTCATCATTTTTGTCAGCTTTTCTATATGTATTTAACGTGTGTGTGTATATGACTATATATATATATATATATATATATATATATATATATATATATATATATATATATATATATATACACACACATATACATATATAGAAGAAGTCCTGACTGACTCAACAATGCTCAGCTCAAACCGTTTAACCTAGGAACGTGAAATTTGGAAGTTACGTTGTTTTTATGACGTAGGCATCCACTAAGGAAGGATTTTTGGAAATTATGTCCCTAAGGGGTTAAAAAAGGGGGGGATGTTATTTTTATGAGGATACCTATATCTCAAAAATCGGAAGATGTTACAGGTGTGAAAATTGGTATTTAGGTTCTCCTTTAAAAAGAAAGAAACACTTGTTTTAACATTTCCAGAAAATCCACTTAAAGGGACATGAAATCCAAAATGTTTCTTTCATGATTCAGATACAGAATACAATTTTAAACAACTTTCCAATTTACTTCTATTGTTTAATTTGCGTCCTGCTCTTGTTATCCTTTGCTTAAAGGTTTATCTTGGCAAGCTCATGAGCAGCAAAGAACCTTGGTTCTAGCTGCTGATTGGTCACTGCATATATATACAGATTTTCATTGGCTCACCCATGTGTTCAGTTAGAAACCAGTAGTGCATTGCTGCTCCTTCAACAAATGATTTCAAGAGAATTAAACAAATTAGATAATAGAAGTGAAGTAGAAAGTTGTTTAAAATTGCATTCTCCATCTGAATCATGAAAAAAAATTGGGGTTTCATGTCCCTTTAAGAAGGGTAAAAAGGGGAGGTGATTTATGAGGATACATATAGCTCAAAAACCAAAAATGTCACAGATGTGAAAATTGGAATTTACATTCTCTTTTAAAAAGAAAGAAACACGAGTTTTACCATTTCCCGAAAATCAACATAAAGGGGGTGAAAAGGGGGTGTGTGATTTATGAGGATACCTATATCACAAAAAAAACAAAGATATTAGAAAAATAAAAATTATAATTTAAAATCTTCATTATAAAGTAAGTTTACATGCTAAATTTCTTGCTCCTAACTTCAGTAGTAATCAAGATATGATATCACTAAAAAAAAATGAATACTTTTTTTCACATCTGACAGTTGAGTCATAACATATAATTACAATTTATATTAAAGTAATTGTAAACAGAATAATAATAACATATTTTTGATATACCAGACCGATATCCCGCCCAAAGCTTAGCTAATTGGTGCCCATGTATGAGAAACACAAAGAATTGATGAAAAGCCATGAATTTTATGTCAGCGAGTGTGCAACCCGAACGGGTACACGCGTGAGGGAACACATCGTTGCGAGTGTTCGCGTTTTTCGCAAATTACAAAATCGACGCGAGAATCCGCGGGCAACAGCTAGTCTCTGTATAATCAGGTGCAATGAAACAGTGACAGATTGTATTATTTGCAGCAGATTATATATTTTTAGAAAAAAATGAATACCTTTCCTGCAACTTTTCATTGGTTAGTGTGTACACCTCTTTAAAGGATTTGTTGAGAGAAGGATTTGTGCTGGATGCCAGTAAACTTAGAGGCGTTGAATACCCTAAAAGCCTGATATAACACTTCTAATCGTTAGCCTTACAGGGTAAGGGAGGGTACCCCTTCTACTGTTCACAAAACAAACAGACTGCTTTTGAGGTGAGTACTGACAGATGGGAGGACGTGTGTGTTTTATGTTGCTGGGCACCTCCCCCATCTATATGCAGCCACTGTTTGTCAGACTATCTGCTTCAGCTGCTTCTTTGAGCGTATGCTGGGGACTAGTTTGTCCTGTTTTGATCCTCAGTTTCTTATCTGTGAAGCTAATTTTAACTAGGGAGCCCAATTATTTACTTTCTGCATATACTGAGGCTGTATTGCACTGCTGCTAAGAAGGGTCATTGTGATAAGTGCTGAGAGTGAGCAGTTGTATTTGACTACTAGTGGGATACGTGATATGTTTTTCCAACAGATAGATGCAGCTACCTCCACAGCTCCAGCTCCCACCCCAATCACATAAAAAAATCCATAATCTACAGTCAAGCTACAAGATACCACAGAATTTGCTCAGATACCAAGGACCGTGACAAACACCTCATCACACTGTCCCAATCATTCAGAGATAAAGGTTACAAAACAAGGATTATAAATAAAAAAATTAACTATGCCCTCAATACTCCACGTGAACACTTACTACAATACAGGGAGAAGGAAAACATATCACGTATCCCACTAGTAGTCAAATACAACCCTGCTGTGGAAGGGATACGAAAAATCATAAAAGACTTAAAGCCACTACTCTTAGAGGATCCCACACTCAAAAAAATCTTTCCAAAACCCCCAATCCTGGCATACAGACAACCACCTAACCTAAAGCAGAAACTGGTACATAGGAAGCTACCCCTTGAGAAAAAGAACACTGAGAATGGAACCAAGTGCTGCTATAAAGCTCTCTGCAAACTGTGTCAACACGTTTGTGAAAGCAGCACAGCAAATCACAATAATAAATCTTATAACATTAAAGGGGCATATTCATGTATATCTGAAAATGTGGTATACATGATACATTGCACTGCATGTGAAATGGGATGCTATATTGGAGAAACAAGCCAAAAACTGCACCTTCGAATGAACGTACACAGACACTCAATCAAAAAACACTGTGAAACAAAATACTGCACCCCTGTTGGTCACCATTTCACCCAACCTGACCACTCCATCCAAAACCTCAAAATCAAAATTCTCAGAGGCAACTTCAAAAACACCATGGAAAGAAAAACCTTTGAAATGAAAATGATAATGCACTTCAACCTGTTTAATTCTGGACTAAATGTGGACTCTGGATTCTTAACACATTATCAAAAATTTTTGTAATGTACTTTCAGTTAGTCAATTACATTGCATATTCCACATTCTTTATACATAGGCACACAGGTAAGCCTATGTCCACACTTTTTTGTCTTTTTTTAATTTTTGTATTCCCCCTGTATATACAATTTCACATCTTTATAGAAATTGATTCAATGTTGATATATAACTTTATGTCAGTATATGCTCTATGTAAAGCTATATATTTCCCCTGTCTGTTCTCCTACACTGGACACTGTCTGCCTGTTACCTAAGCCCCCCTCATGATTTTTACGACACCTCCTCCTCTCCAGGCACTGTCTTCTTAGCTATTCTGTGTTTTAATATATAATCTGCACATTCCATTGAATTGGTCAGTATTGCTTTAGACTTGATAAAGGAAGGACCTCTTCCGAAAGCTTGTCAACTTATAAATGTATAGTTAGTCCAATAAAAAAAGTATCATTGCTCAATGCAATACTCTTGTTATTTTGATATCTAAATCTCTGGACTAACACGGCTACTCCAATCAATATATATATATATATATAAAACTCTATCCTCTGACTGCCAGTAGCATTATATATATATATATATATATATATATATATATATATATATAATGCTACTGGCAGTCAGAGGATAGAGTTTTATATATATATATATATATATATATATATATATATATATATATATATACAGTATCTCACAAAAGTGAGTACACCCCTCATATTTTTGTAAATATTTTATTATATCTTTTCATGTGACAACACTGAAGAAATTACGCTTTGCTACAATGTAAAGTAGTGAGTGTACAGCCTGTATAACAGAGTAAATTTGCTGTCCTTCAAAATAACTCACACAGCCATTAATGTCTAAACCCTTGGCAACAAAAGTGAGTACACCCCTAAGTGGAAATGTCCAAATTTGGCCCAATTAGCCATTTTCCCTCCCCGGTGTCATGTGACTCGTTAGTGTTACAAGGTCTCAGGTGTGAATAGGGAGCAGGTGTGTTAAATTTGGTGTTATCGCTCTCACTCTCTTATACTGGTCACTGGAAGTTCAACATGGCACCTCATGGCAAAGAAGTCTCTGAGGATCTGAAAAAAAGAATTGTTGTTCTACATAAAGTTGACCTAGGCTATAAGAAGATTGCCAAGACCCTGAAACTTAGCTGCAGCATGGTGGGGAAGACCATACAGCGGTTTCACAGGGCAGGTTCCACTCAGAAAAGGGCCTCGCCATTGTCGACCAAAGAAGTTGAGTGCAAGTGCTCAGCGTCATATCCAGAGGTTGTCTTTGGGAAATAGACGTATGAGTGCTGCCAGCATTGCTGCAGATGTTGAAGGGGTGGGGGTCAGCCTGTCAGTGCTCAGACCATATGCCGCACACTGCATCAAATTGGTCTGCATGGCTATCATCCCAGAAGGAAGCCTCTTCTAAAGATGATGCACAAGAAAGCCTGCAAGCAGTTTGCTGAACACAAGCAGACTAAGGACATGGATTACTGGAACCATGTCCTGTGGTCCGATAAGACCAAGATAAACTTATTTGGTTCAGATGGTGTCAAGCGTGTGTGGCGGCAACCAGGTGAGGAGTACAAAGACAAGTGTGTCTTGCCTACAGTCAAGCATGGTGGTGGGAGTGTCATGATCTGGGCCTGCATGAGTGCTGCCAGCACTGGGGAGCTACAGTTGATTGAGGGAACCATGCACTGTGACATACTGAAGAAGAGCACGATTCCCTCCCTTTGGAGACTGGGCCGCAGGGCAGTATTCCAACATGATAACGACCCCAAATATACCTCCATGGATGGACTGGCCAAGCATGTCTCCAGACCTAAACCCTATTGAGCATCTTTGGGGCAGCCTCAAACAGAAGGCGGGGGAGCGCAAGTTCTCTAACTTCCACCAGCTCTGTGATGTCGTCATGGAGGAGTGGAAGAGGACTCCAGTGGCAACCTGTAAAGCTCTGTTGAACTCCATGCCCAAGAGGGTTAAGGCAGTGCTGGAAAATAATGGTGGCCACACAAAATATCGACACTTTGGGCCCAATTTGGACATTTCCACTTAGGGGTGTACTCACTTTTGTTGCCAACGGTTTAGACATTAATGGCTGTGTGTTGAGTTATTTTGAGGGGACAGCAAATTAACACTGTTATACAGGCTGTACACTCACTACTTTTCATTGTAGCAAAGTGTCATTTTTTCAGTGTTTTCACATGAAAAGAAATAATAAAATATTTACAAAAATGTGAGGGGTGTACTTACTTTTGTGAGATACTGTATACATACTGTGTATATATATATATATATATATATATATATATATATATATATATATATATATATATATATACACACACACACATAGTAGTGGCCAAAATTGTGGCCAAAATTGTGGAAACCTTTTGGAAAAAGTGTAATTTTGAGGTTTGATGGCTCATAACACCAATATTTTTTTTTTAGTAATACCATAAAATAATATATCAATAATTTAATCAAGAATGTAATGCAAAAAAGTTTGTTCAATTATCTGTATTCTATGAAACGTTATAGACAAATAACCAGAACTAGGAAGCACAACTTGCTTATATTGATATGAAGTAGCATTCCTTCATTTGAATGTAGCCAATGAGCATGAGTGTTTAGAGAGCCAATCAGGTGTAATGTTTTGGTAATGAGCCAATAAGGTCACAGTAGGATTCAGCTATTAATGTCATATATTGGAGCTGAGAGGACATTTTGTAAGTGTTTTATGTGATTGCTATCAAGTTAGTTGTTCTTTGTTATGTTCTTTTACTTAGTGAGCTTGTAAAACAGAATAAAATTAAAGAAATGGCACAAAGAGTTGACTGGTCACCCAGAAAGGGATGTAAAATAGTACTATTAAGTGAACAAGGCTATAGTTATGAAGAAATTAGAAGAAATATTGGTGGAAACTTAACCAAAAGTGGTATTTCTAATTTTTTTAAGCAGTATAAGGATACTCAGTCACTACAAAACCAGACTGGTAAAGGCAAGAAAAGGTGCACAACAGCAAGTGATGATAGAAACATTGAGAGACTGTGCCTACGTGACAGAAGGAAATCATCTGGGTGTATACAAGATGAAATGGCACAATGCAATGTGAAGTTGAGTGCAAGGACTGTGCAGCGCAGACTGCAGGAATTTGGTCTAAATGCTAGAATTCCACGAAAAAAAAAAACATTTTTATCTCTCAAACAAAGGTTGAAAAGGTTAAACTGGGCTAAAACCCAAGTTAACTGGACAGCGGAACAATGGGAGAGTGTTATTTGGAGTGATAAGACCAAAGTCTCCCAGTTTGGTAGTGATGCGTCGGAGAAGATCTGCATCCTGATTGCATTACACGTACCATGAAACACCCAGTTAGTTTTATGATATGGGGTTGTATGACATTTAAAAGGTGTGGGCAGAACTTGTGTGATTAATGGGAATATAAATGCCCAAAAATACATAATTGAAATACTTGAGCCCAAACTGAAGCCTTCTGTATGTGATTTTTTCCAAGATAATAAAGCATTTACATTTCAACATTATTCAGCTCCATGCCATGTTGCTGCTGTGTGCAAAAAGTGGTTTCAGGATAATCATATTCCACTGCTGGAATGGCCTGGGAATAGCCCAGACCTTAATCCAATCGAAAATCTATGGAGCCGACTAAAGAAACTTGTTAGATAGAAGCAACCCAGCAATAAAACCCAATTAATAAAGCAATAATTCAATCTTGGTTTAACAGCTGCAGAACTAAAAAACTTGGTTCACTCCATGGGAAGGCGTAATTCAAGCTTGGTTTAACAGCTGCAGAACTAAAAAACTTGGTTCACTCCATGGGAAGGCGTTGTAAGGCCGTATTTAACGCTAATGGTTACCCAACTAAGTATTAACTGACATGTTGAGAATTTTTGTATATATCATTTTTTCTATGTGTTTCACTTTTCTTCTTTATAACTGCTGTTTAAATAAAAAAATCCTTCATAAAAGTTATTGCATTACATTCTTGATTAAATTATCTTTCCATTGATATATAATTTTATAGTATTACTAAAAAAAAAAAAAAGTGTCAGATGACATTGGGGAGGGAAAATGGCTAATTGGGCCCAATTTGGATATTTCCATTTAAGGGTGTACTCACTTTTGTTGCCAACGATTTAGACATTAATGACTGTGTTGAGTTATTTTGAGGGGACAGCAAATTTGCACTGTTATACAGGCTGTACACTCACAACTTTACATTGTAGCAAAGTGTCATTTCTTCAGTGTTGTCACATGAAAAGATATAATAAAATATTTACAAAAATGTGAGGGGTGTACTCACTTTTGTGAGATACTGTATATACAGGGAGTGCAGAATTATTAGGCAAGTTGTATTTTTGAGGATTAATTTTATTATTGAACAACAACCATGTTCTCAATGAACCCAAAAAACTCATTAATATCAAAGCTGAATAGTTTTGGAAGTAGTTTTTAGTTTGTTTTTAGTTATAGCTATTTTAGGGGGATATCTGTGTGTGCAGGTGACTATTACTGTGCATAATTATTAGGCAACTTAACAAAAAACAAATATATACCCATTTCAATTATTTATTTTTACCAGTGAAACCAATATAACATCTCAACATTCACAAATATACATTTCTGACATTCAAAAACAAAACAAAAATAAATCAGTGACCAATATAGCCACCTTTCTTTGCAAGGACACTCAAAAGCCTGCCATCCATGGATTCTGTCAGTGTTTTGATCTGTTCACCATCAACATTGCGTGCAGCAGCAACCACAGCCTCCCAGACACTGTTCAGAGAGGTGTACTGTTTTCCCTCCTTGTAAATCTCACATTTTATGATGGACCACAGGTTCTCAATGGGGTTCAGATCAGGTGAACAAGGAGGCCATGTCATTAGATTTTCTTCTTTTATACCCTTTCTTGCCAGCCACACTGTGGAGTACTTGGACGCGTGTGATGGAGCATTGTCCTGCATGAAAATCATGTTTTTCTTGAAGGATGCAGACTTCTTCCTGTACCACTGCTTGAAGAAGGTGTCTTCCAGAAACTGGCAGTAGGACTGGGAGTTGAGCTTGACTCCATCCTCAACCCGAAAAGGCCCCACAAGCTCATCTTTGATGATACCAGCCCAAACCAGTACTCCACCTCCACCTTGCTGGCGTCTGAGTCGGACTGGAGCTCTCTGCCCTTTACCAATCCAGCCACGGGCCCATCCATCTGGCCCATCAAGACTCACTCTCATTTCATCAGTCCATAAAACCTTACAAAAATCAGTCTTGAGATATTTCTTGGCCCAGTCTTGACGTTTCAGCTTGTGTGTATTGTTCAGTGGTGGTCGTCTTTCAGCCTTTCTTACCTTGGCCATGTCTCTGAGTATTGCACACCTTGTGCTTTTGGGCACTCCAGTGATGTTGCAGCTCTGAAATAGGGCCAAACTGGTGGCAAGTGGCATCTTGGCAGCTGCACGCTTGACTTTTCTCAGTTCATGGGCAGTTATTTTGCGCCTTGGTTTGTCCACACGCTTCTTGCGACCCTGTTGACTATTTTGAATGAAACGCTTGATTGTTCAATGATCACGCTTCAGAAGCTTTGCAATTTTAAGAGTGCTGCATCCCTCTGCAAGATATCTCACTATTTTTGACTTTTCTGAGCCTGTCAAGTCCTTCTTTTGACCCATTTTGCCAAAGGAAAGGAAGTTGCCTAATAATTATGCACACCTGATATAGGGTGTTGATGTCATTAGACCACACCCCTTCTCATTACAGAGATGCACATCACCTAATATGCTTAATTGGTAGTAGGCTTTCGAGCCTATACAGCTTGGAGTAAGACAACATGCATAAAGAAGATGATGTGGTCAAAATACTTCTGCACTCCCTGTATACAATGTATAACTATCATCATAAGTTTTTATTAACTTTTTTTTTTTTTTTTAAATAAACTATTCTGTCCGGGATCAATTTCACTGGGATTTCAACTTGATATAATTAAGCAGGATAGAAAAGTAACGGACAAAGCATGACAATGTTAATGGGGGGGGGAGTTTTATTCTCCAGATATGAGAATATTGTGTTTTTTATTGTTTAATAAGAGAGGAGTAATGAATATGGTAGTCACAATCATTGTCTGGAACTATTATAGTGTACAGAGTACAGTCACACAGTCCGTCCCCTCAATAACGTTTATGGTGTTTGAACTGGCATAAATAAGACTAAGTGCAAGATTTGTCAAATTAAAAGTGGACAGGATTCACATGTTGCAAATTGTGGGGTGAATTTGTTCCCCATATTTATCATTTTGAGAAAACACTTGTGCAATACCAACCTCTACCCTAACTCAACCAATTACGTGAGAGTAGGTCTTGTCAATCACCCCCGTCAAATGAATCTGTGGTGATTTTTATCTGAGAGTTTGGCTGAGAGGGTTTATGAAGCAATGGTTTAAACCATTTAATAAATATCAGTTGCAGGCTCAAATTAAAGGGGCAGTAAACCTAGAAAATAATGTTATATAATTCTGAACATAGTGCAGAATTATATAACATTATCTTAGCGCAAACTTTATTCAACATAATATTGCCACTGAAATTTGAATACAAAAGAGGGTTTTTCAGACCGCCGCTCTGAGCGCATATGGGCAGCTGTCTAATCACAGCCCGGCCCGATTGCGCCATTACACTCAATGTAGCTCTTGCTATCAGACAGAGAAGCGAGCTACATTGAGTGTAATGGCGCGATCGGGCCGGAAAAACCAGACCCGCTCAGTAGAGCAAAGAGCGGCGGTCTGAAAAATCCTCTTTTTTAATCAAAATTTCAGCGGCAATATTATGTTGCATAAAGTTTGCTCTAAGATAATGTTATATAATTCTGCACTATGTGCAGAATTATATAACATTTTCTAGGTTTACTGCCCCTTTAACGAAGCTGCAACCGATCAGGGCATTCACCTCGTAATAAATATTACCCAATGTGTGGTGAACACTGATACAGTAGCCCAAGTAACACAAAAAAAAACTGTTTTAGATGTGACAAACAGTACTGCCCCATGTTATCACCATACTGCGCACCTCTATTGACATACTGCCTGAAAAATCTTTTTTTGGGACATTGTTGCCAAATGGCACAAACTCTTTGAAAGGTTCACTGCCCTTACACAAGAAATATGGTCTTTGTAATTGCTAAACTTTGTTCCTTGAAATTAGAAATTGTAAAGATGAAGTAACTAAACTTAAATTGTTTAATACTACAGGTGACAGAAAGGATGTTAGAGATTTTAAACTTTGCTTACTAGCATGGTGGTACGGAGGTCAAACTTTTCCGCAAGTTGTGTTATATAGATGTGAACTGACACCAAATCACTCCTATCATTTTCTTCTACTTCTCGAATAATGTCTGCAAACCACTCGAACTGACGCTGTGTGCGTGTTACCCATATAAAATATATCTGAAGAGAGAAAAATCATATTGAATTTCAATGAATTTTATTAAAAAAAAAAAGTATATGAATACGAAGCATACAGAACAAATTATTTCAATCATGGGGAATTTCAATATGTGTAATATTAAGGGTATTAAGAGGCTGATATTTCTGCATTTTAAGCAAAACAAAATGAGTTTAGTTTAACTTTACTTTCACAAAAATTGGCAGAAAATATTGTGAAGGTGTCACACGTTCATAATAAGAATTTATGGACCATTAATATTTTGCTTTCACATTTTAAAGCACTGTAAGAGTATAACAATGTGTTTAAGTGAACACTCTAAATCTGTTTTTTTTATATTTTCTGTTTTGTAGCCTAACAGATGTCTTAAAGGGACATAAAACAAGTTGGGATAAGGACAAAATATAATAATATGTACTTTAATTACTTTACCTACAAATTCATATTGCAGTGCCTCGCCATTAACCCATTCTTTTTAGTTTCTGAATTGTAAAGCTCTAACTCCCCCCACACATTTCCTTCTATGACTGTATCTATATCTATTGTTGTTTTGGTAGAATGTCAAAATGCATAGGAATTATCTGCTGGAGCATGCCTAGAAGCTGTGAACTCGGTTGAAATACAATGCCTGTGTCTAAACACTGATAAGGGGGGCGGAGTTGGCTGCTCCAGGCAGCTTAGCTATGTAATTAATTTTGCTTATTTTTTTAAATTATTTTAAAATACTTGCCAGCAATTTTTAAACAATTTGTATGCAAACTATTTTTACTTAATTAGCCCTTTTAGGATATGCACATATCTCAGCCTGTTTTATGTCCCTTTAATTGTTTAGTATTGTATATTTCTCACCTTTTTGCACAATATCTTAGAATTGACAGCTGACTTGAAAACTAAATCTTTTAGAATAGATGCAAAAGGGGTAACTCCGATTCCTCCACCCACAAGAACAGAAACTTCATATTTGTTCCATTCTTGGTGACCTTCTCCAAAAGGCCCATCCAAGTAGATCTAAACAAAATAAAATGTAGTGTATTACATTCTAGATGTTTACATTCATTATCAGCTATTATGTTTTTAATTAATAAATCTGACAATTTGATTTTATAAATTCAAATATAAATATATATATATATATATATATATATATATATATATATATATATATATATATATATATATATATATATATATATACACATACACACACACATATATACAGAGATACATTTTTATGAAAAAGGCTTAAAGGGACAGTAAACACCTTGTACTTACAAGACATTTCTGTTGTGCAGCTATAGAATAACATATCAACTAAAACAAATTAAACCTTTTTACTATAAAACTCCAATAACCATTTGCCTTATTTGGAGGAACCAATCTGGGCTTTAGTCCACAGACAACAAGGCTAGCCACAGTCTTATTGCTAGTATGAAATGCATTGTTTTGCAGTTGTTATCAGTTAAACTAGTTGTGAAAAGTTAGCAGGGTTAGCCTTGAGAAGTCAGCAAGGGTGCATTTCATGTTCTGAGACTTAAAAAATGCTAAATTTTCAAAGCTAAATTACAGAAAAGGGGGCAAAATAAATAATGAAAGGTAATTGCAAAGTTGTTTCATTACGCATAAGTAAACATTTTATATAACATAATCAAGGTGCTTATTGTCCCTTTAATGGGGTACATTATAAAAAAATAAAAAAAAATCTGTTATTTAACAAACATTTCAAAAATGCATTATACCTACCAATGTACTATTTGTAAAATATAAGTTAATCAATAATATACAAATATATATATATATATATATATATATATATATATATATATATATATAATTATTTTTTCTGCTCAGGAAATGTTATATTGTGGTATAACATAAAATTAATATGATTGATGTTTCCCAAATAAGGAAGGTTCTCTTGAGAATCTAGGGGCTGTGTAAATCAACATGCATACTTAGAATGGGTTATTAAGAACAAGGCCAATATATTATACTAATAATAATAAGAATTACAATAAGCACAAATAATTATAAGTCAGAGTGCAACATCAGTGGGATTGATCATAAAAATAGTCGTCAACTAATCTAGGGCGCAATCCGATATACGGCGCAGGTTTCGGCGCAAGCGTGGAAAAATGCACCGCCCGTAGTTTGACCTCGCACATCGAGCTATCACATATACGGCGCCGGCAGTTGCTAAAGTGCCGTAAGTCGGACAAACTAGCGATGTCCAGAAATAAGCGCAAATACAAATTTCTGGAGTCGCCAGTGACTTACGGCACTTTAGAAACTGCCGCCGCCTAAAAAAAACTAACTAAAGTATAAAATATCCTGTAATTAACACGCCTCCCAAAAATAGCCCGACACTTATACCCCTCTATCCGCAATCCCCCTCTCACTCCTAACAATAAATGCATTAACCCCTAAACCGCCGCTCCCGGACCCGCTGCCACCTATATTATATGTATTACCCCCTAATCTGAGCCCCCTACACTGCCGCCACCTATTTTAAATATATATACCCCTAATCTGATCCCCCTACACCAACGCCACCTATTTTAAATATATATACCCCTAATCTGATCCCCCTACACCGCCGCCACCTATTTTAAATATATATACCCCTAATATGATCCCCCTACACCGCCGCCACCTATTTTAACTATATTAACCCCTAATATGATCCCCCTACACCGCCGCCACCTATTTTAACTCTATTAACCCCTAATATGATCCCCCTACACCGCCGCCACCTATATTAACTATATTACCCCATAAACCTAAGTCTAACCCTAACACCCCCTAACTTAATTATTATTTAAAACTAAATACTTACCTATAAAATAAACCCTAAGATAGCTACAATATAATTAATAATTACATTGTAGCTATTTTAGGGTTTATATTTATTTTACAGGTACATTTGTATTTATTTTAACTAGGTACAATAGCTATTAAATAGTTAATAACTATTTAATAGCTACCTAGTTAAAATAATTACCAAATTACCTGTAAAATAAATCCTAACCTAAGTTACCATTACACCTAATACTACACTATCAATAAATTAATTAAATAAACTACAATTATCTCAACTAAAATACAATTAAATACACTAAACTATATTACAAAAACAAACACTAAATTACAAAAAATAAAAAAAATTACAAGAATTTTAAGCTAATTACACCTAATCTAAGCCCCCTAATAAAATAAAAAAGCCCCCCAAAATAATAAAATTTCCCTACCCTAAACTAAATTACAAAAGTAATCAGCTCTATTACCAGCCCTTAAAAGGGCGTTTTGCGGGGCATTGCCCCAAAGTAATCAGCTCTTTTACCTGTAAAAAAAGAACAACCCCCCCCAATTACAACCCACCACCCACACACCCCTACTCTAAAACCCACCCAAACCCCCCTTAAAAAACCCGAAGTCTAACCCCCAAGTGGTCCTTACCTGTCCTGAAGACCGGCGGAGAAGGTCCTGTTCCAGGCGGAGAAGTCTTCTTCCAAGCGGCGACCTCTTCTTCTTCCAGGAACCAGCCGGCGTGGATCGGAGGAGTTGAAGACCAATGACCATAGAGTTGAAGACCGATGACCATAGAGCTGAAGACCATCCACTCTGGAACTGAAGATCGGTGATGCTGGAACTGAAGACCGGAGCCTTGGAGCATGGAGGATCCTCTTCATACGATCTCCGCCATACACTGAATAGGAATTCAAGGTACGCGATTAAAAATGGCGTCCCTTGAATTCCTATTGGCTGATTTGAGCCTTTAAATTCAAATCAGCCAATCGGATGAGAGCTACTGTAATTCTATTGGCTATTCAATGTAATATAGTTTAGTGTATTTAATTGTATTTTAGCTGAGATAATTGTAGTTTATTTAATTAATTTATTGATAGTGTAGTGTTAGGTATAATGGTAACTTAGGTTAGGATTTATTTTGCAGGTAATTTGGTAATTATTTTAACTAGGTAGCTATTAAATAGTTATTAACTATTTAATAGCTATTGTACCTAGTTAAAATAAATACAAATCTACCTGTAAAATAAATATAAACCCTAAAATAGCTACAATGTAATTATTAATTATATTGTAGCTATCTTAGGGTTTATTTTATAGGTAAGTATTTAGTTTTAAATAGGAATTGTTTAGTGAATAATAACATAATTTATGCTTACCTGATAAATTTATTTCTCTTGTAGTGTATCCAGTCCACGGATCATCCATTACTTATGGAATATATTCTCCTTCCCAACAGGAAGCTGCAAGAGTCAACCCACAGCAAAGCTGCTATATAGCTCCTCCCCTAACTGCCATATTCAGTCATTCGACCGAAAACATGCAGAGAAAGGAAAAACCATAGGGTGCAGTGGTGACTGTAGTTCAAATGAAAAAATTACCTGCCTTAAAGTGACAGGGCGGGCCGTGGACTGGATACACTACAAGAGAAATAAATTTATCAGGTAAGCATAAATTATGTTTTCTCTTGTTAAGTGTATCCAGTCCACGGATCATCCATTACTTATGGAATACCAATACCAAAGCTAAAGTACACGGATGATGGGAGGGACAAGGCAGGTACTTAAACGGAAGTTACCACTGCCTGTAAAAAACCCTTTCTCCCAAAAATAGCCTCCGAAGAAGCAAGGTATCAAATTTGTTAAATTTGAAAAGTATGAAGCGCAGACCAAGACTCCGTCTTGTAAATCTGTTCAACAGAAGCCACATTTAAAAAAGGCCCAAGTGAAAACCACAGCTCTAGTAGAATGAGCTGTAATCCCTTCAGGAGGCTGCTGTCCAGCAGTCTCATTAGCTAAATGAATTATGCTTTTTAACCAAAAAGACAGAGAGGCTGCTGAAGTCTTTTGACCTCTCCTCTGTCCAGAATAGACAACAAACAAGGTGAACGTTTGATGAAAACTGTAGTAGCTTGTAAGTAAAACTTTAAAGCACAAACCACGTCCAATATTGTGTAATAGACGTTCCTTCTTTGAGGAAGGATTAGGATACAAGCATGGAACAACTATCTCTTGAGTGATGTACTTGTTAGATACCACCTTAGGAAAAAAACCCAGGTTGGTACGCAGGACTACCTTATCCGTACGAAGGACCAGATAAGGAGAATCACATTGTAACACAGATAACTTGGAGACTCTACGAGTCGAGGAATTAGCTACCCAAAAGGAACTTTCCAAGATAAAGATTGATATCTATGGAACAAAAAAGGTTCAAACAGAACTTCTTGAAGAACCTTAAGAATCAGGTTTAAGCTCCATGGCGGAGCAACAGTTTTAAACACAGGCTTGGATCTAACCAAAGCCTGACCAAATGCCTGAACGTCTAGAATACCTGCCAGACGCTTGTGCAAAAAAATAGACAGAGTAAAAATCTGTCCCCTTTTAAGGAATTAGCTGACAACCCTTTTCTCAAAAACATCTTGGAGAAAAGATAATATCCTGGGAATCCAGACTTTACTCCATAAGTAACCCTTGGATTCATAACAATCAGATATTTACACCATATCTATGTTCAATTTTCCTAGAGACAGGCTTTCATGTCTGTATTAAGGTATCAATGACTAACTCGGAGAAGCCATGCTTTGATAACATCAAGTGTTCAGTCTCCAGGCAGTCCATCTCAGATTGATTCTATTTAGATGGTTGAAAGGACCCTGAGGTAGAGGGACCTGTCTCAGAAGCAGAGACCGTGATGGAAAGGATGACATGTCCACCAGATCTGCATACCAGGTCCTGCGTGGCTACGCAGGCGCTGTCAAAAACACCAAAGCCCTCTCCTGCTTGGTCTTGACCTCCGGAGGAAATCCCACTCCCCCGGAAGAAAAGTCTGACGACTTAGAAAATCCACCTCCCAGTTCTCAACACCTGGGATATGGATAGCTGATAGACAAGAGTGAGTCTCTGTCCAGTGAATTATTGTAAGACTTCTAACATCGCTAGGGAACTTCTGTTCCCCCTTGATGGCTGATGTAAGCCACAGTCGTGTATATTGTCAGACTGAGTATGATGTACCTCAGAGTTGCTAACTGAGGCCAAGTCTGAAGAGCATGGAATATCACTCCCAGTTCCAGAATATTTATTAGAAGGAGGGTCTCCTCCTAAGTCCACTATCCCTGAGCCTTCAGGGAGTTCCAGACTGCATCCCAACCTAAAAGGCTGGCATCTATTGTAACAATTGTCCCATCTGACCTGCGGAAGGTCATACCCTTGGACAGATGGACCCGACATAGTCACCAGAGAAGAGAATCTCTGGTCTCTTGGTCCAGGTTTAACAGGGGGACAAATCTGTGTAATCCCCGTTCCTCTGACTGAGCATGCATAGTTGCAGCGGTCTGAAATGTAGACGTGCAAACGGTACTATGTCCCTTGCCGCTACCATTAAGCCAATTTCATTCATGTACTGAGCCACCGAAGGGCGCGGATGGGATGAAAAAACACGGCAGAAATTTAGAAACTTTGACAACCTGGACTCCGTCAGGTAAATTTTCATTTCTACAGAATCTATCAGAGTCCCTAGGAGGGAAACCCTTGAGATTGGGGATAGAGAACTCTTTCCTTGTTCACTTTCCACCCATGTGATCTCAGAAATGCCAGTACTACGTCCGTATGAGACTGGGCAATTTGGATGTTTGACGCCTGTATCAGGATGTCGTCTAAATAAGGGGCCACTTCTATGCCCCGCGGTCTAAGGACCGCCAAAGCGACCCCAGAACCTCCATAAAGATTCTTGGGGCTGTAGATATCCCAAAGGAAAGAGCTACAAACTGGTAATGCCTGTCTAGAAAGGCAAACCTGAAAAACGATGGTGATCTTTATGCATCACAATGTGAGGATAAGCATCCTTCAAATCCATTGTAGTCCTCTATTGACTCTCCTGGATCATAGTTAAGATGGTACGAATAGTTTCCATCTTAAATGACGGAATTCTGAGGAATTTGTTTAAGATCTTTAGATCCAAAATAGGTCTGAAGGTTCCCTCTCCTTGGGAACCACAAACAGATTTGAGTAAAAACTCTGTCCCTGTTCCTCTCTTGGAACTGGATGGATCTCGTACACAATGTAAGAATGCCTCCTTCTTTATCTGGTTTGCAGATAATTGTGAAAGGCGAAATCTCCCCTTTTTTTGGGGGGGGAATCTTTGAAATCCAGAAGATATCTCTGGGATATAAATTCCAATGCCTAGGGATCCTGGGCATCTCTTGCCCACGCCTGGGTGAAGAATGAAAGTCTGCCCCCTATAGGATCCGTTACCGGATAGGGGTCCGTTCCTTCATGCTGCCTTAGAGGCAGCAGCAGGCTCCTTGGCCTGCTTATCTTTGTTCCAGGTCCGATTGTCTCCAGACCGCCTTGGACTGAGCAAAAATTCCCTCTTGTTTTGCCTTAGAGGAAGAGGATGCCACACCTGCCCTGAAGTTTTTAAAAGGTACGAAAATTAGACTTTTTTTTTTTTTTTTTGCCCTTGATTTAGACCTATCCTGAGGAAGGGCATGACCTTTTCCTCCAGTGATATAAGCAATAATCTCCTTCAAACCAGGCCCGAATAGGGTCTGCCCCTTGAAGGGAAGTTAAGTAGCTTATTTATTAAAGTCACGACAGCTGACCATGATATAAGCCATAGCGCTCTGCGCGCCAGTATAGTAAAAAACAGAATTCTTAGCCGTTAGTCTAGTCAAATGAACAAGGCATCAGAAAACAAAGGAATTGGCTAGCATAAGCTTGTCAAATATATTCATCCAATGGAGTCGCTTAACTGTAAAGCCTCATCAAGAGACTCAACCCAGAACGCCGCAGCAGCAGTGACAGAAGCAATGTATGCAAGGGGCTGCAGGATAAAACCCTGTTGAATAAACATTTTTTATCCATTGGATCTAAAAAGCACAACTGTCCTCGTCAGAGGTAGTGGTACACTTAGCTAGAGTAGAAACTCTTCTCTCCACCTTAGGAACTGTCTGCCAGAAGTCCCGTGTGGTGGTAACTATTAGAAAACATTTTTCTAAAAAATAGGAGGGGAAGAGAACGGCACACCTGGTCTATCCCATTCCTTATTAAAAAATTTTTAGTAAACCTCTTTAGGTATTGGAAAAACATCAGTACACACCGGCACTGCATATTATTTATCCAGTCTACACAATTTCTCTGGCCCTGCGATTGTACACATTCATTCAGAGCAGCCAAAGCCTCCCTGAGCAACAAGTGGAGGTTCTCAAGCATAAATTTTAAATGTAGAAATATCAGAATCAGGTTAAATCATCTTCCCTGAGTCAAAAAAAATCACCCACAGACTAAGCATATTGTGAGGTAGTATCATACATGGTTCTTAAAGCGTCTGTATGCTCTGTATCTACCCCCAGAGCTAACTGCTTTCCTTTAATTTCAGGTAGTCTGACTAATACTGCTGCCAGAATATTATTCACCACCTTTGCCATGTCTTGTAAAATAAACGCTATGGGCGCCCTTGATGTACTTGGCGCCATTTGAGCGTGAGTCCCTGAAGCGGGAGTCGAAGGGTCTGACACGTGGGGAGAGTTAGTCGGCATAACTTTCCCCTCGACAGAATCCCCTGGTAAAAGAAACGCTATGGGTGCCCTTGATGTACTTGGCGCCATTTGAGCGTGAGTCCCTAAAGCGGGAGTCAAAAGGTCTGACACGTGGGGAGAGTTAGTCGGCATAACTACCCCCACGACAGAATCCTCTGGTGATAATGTTTTTAAAGACAAAAAATGATCTTTATTGTTTAACATGAAATCAGTACATCTGGTACACATTCTAAGATGGGGTTCCACCATGGCTTTAAAACATAATGAACACAGAGCTTCCTCTATGTCAGACATGTTAGAACAGACTAATAATGAGACTAGTAAGCTTGGAAAACACTTTAAATCAAGTTAACAAGCAAATATATAAAACGTTACTGTGCCTTTAAGAGAAACAAATTTTGTCAAAATTTGAAAAACAGTGAAAAAAAGGCAGTAAAACAAACGAAATTTTTACAGTACATGTAATAAGGTAACAGAGCATTGCACCCACTTGCAAATGGATGATTAACCCCTTAATGCAAAAAACAGATAAAAAAAAAAAAACGACATAGACGTTTTTAAAAACAGACACAACAAACTGCCACAGCCAACAGTGGGAAGCTTCAGTTAACTGTTTCTATGCAAAATTTAAGCCAGCCATGGAAAAAACTTAGGCCCCAATAAGTTTTATCACCAAACATATGTTAAAAAACGATTAAACATGCCAGCAAACGTTTTAAAACACATTTTTACAAGAGTATGTATCTCTATTAATAAGCCTGATACCAGTCGCTTTTACTGCATTTAAGGCTATACCAACATTACAGTGTTATCACCAATGTACGTTAAAAAACGATTAAACATGCCAGCAAACGTTTTAAAACACATTTTTATAAGAGTATGTATCTCTATTAATAAGCCTGATACCAGTCGCTATCGCTGCATTTAAGGCTTTACTTACATTACCTCGGTATCAGCAGTATTTTCTTAGTCAATTCCATTCCTAGAAAAATATTTTACTGCACATACCTTATCTGCAGGAAAACCTGCACGCCATTCCCCCTCTGAAGTACCTCACTCCTCAGAATGTGTGAGAACAGCAAATGGATCTTAGTTACGTCTGCTAAGATCATAGAAAAACGCAGGCAGATTCTTCTTCCAAATACTGCCTGAGATAAACAGCACACTCCGGTGCCATTTAAAAATAACAAACTTTTGATTGAAGAATAAACTAAGTAGAAAGCACCACAGACTCTCACGACCTCCTATCTATGTTGAGGCTTGCAAGAGAATGACTGAATATGGCAGTTAGGGGAGGAGCTATATAGCAGCTTTGCTGTGGGTGGACTCTTGCAGCTTCCTGTTGGGAAGGAGAATATATTCCATAAGTAATGGATGATCCGTGGACTGGATACACTTAACAAGAGAAATTAATATTATTTAGATTTATTTAAATAATAATTAAGTTAGGGGGTGTTAGGGTTAGACTTAGGTTTAGGGGGTAATATAGTTAATATAGGTGGCGGCGGTGTAGGGGGATCATATTAGGGGTTAATAGAGTTAAAATAGGTGGTGGTGGTGTAGGGGGATCATATTAGGGGTTAATATAGTTAAAATAGGTGGCGGCGGTGTGGGGGGATCATATTATGGGTATATATATTTAAAATAGGTGGGGGCGGTGTAGGGGGGTCAGATTAGGGGTTAATATAGTTTTTATAGGTGTCGGGGGTGTAGGGGGCTCAGATTAGGGGTTAATATAGTTATTATAGGTGGTGGCGGCGGTGTAGGGGGGTCAGATTAGGGGGTAATACATATAATGTAGGTGGCGACGGGGTCCGGGAGCGGCAGTTTAGGGGTTAAACACTTTATTAGGTATTGCGGTGGGGGATTGCGGTTGAGAGGTAGATAGACATTGTGCATGCGTTAGGTGTTAGGTTTTATTTTGCAGGCAGTTTAGGGAGTTACGGGGCTCCAATACTCAGTGTAAGGCTTACTACGTCTGCATTTTGTGGCGAGGTGAAAATGGAGTAAGATTTCTCCATTTTCGCCACGTAAGTCCTTACGCTGTATATTGGATACCAAACTGCGCGGGTTTGGTATATCACTCTATGGGCCAAAAAACTACGGCCGAAGGGTGAAATATATGAGCGTAACTTCTAGGTTACACCGTATATAGGATACCAAACCAGCGCAATATTTGCGTCGCAGGCTTTTGCGTTCGACGCTGCATATCGGATCAGGCCCCTAATTATTAAGTGGTTTGTGATTATTTGGGCAGTTGCACAGCACCAGCAACTTCACTCCGATGAACTCCTGCACATGGTATTGTGCAACAAATATTATTTATGATTTTTTTTTTCATATCCCAATAATAGGATAATTATCAGCCAAATAATCATTTTTTTGTACAATACGATGTGCAGGAGTTCATCAGAGGGAAGCAGCTGGTATCGTGCAACTGCCCAAATAATCACAGACAACTTAATTGATAATGAGATTCATTGACAACTACTTTTATGATCAATCTTAACGATTAGTTGTTGCAACCTTAATTATAAGTGTTAAAGGGACATGAAACACATTTTTTTTATTGATTCAGATAGACCACACAATTTTAAACAACTTTACATTTTACTTATTTTCAAATTTGCTTTATTCTTTTGTTATCATTTGTGGAAGGAGCAGCAACACACTTCTGGAAGCTAGCTGAAAACATCTAGGGCTAGATTATGAGTGGGGCACAAATTAGCGCTCACGCTCGAGTGATAAAACTATATATAGGTGTAGATAGCTAGATAGATAGATAGATAGATAGATAGATAGATAGATAGAGATATAGGAATATATATTTAAAAATACATAGAACATTTTCTATAATAAGAATAACATTGGAATGTAAAATGTTTACACTATATACATAGTTTAACACACTATTAAATATTATTATTGAATAAACGTTATTTTTCTCTGTGTTTGATATAGCACAATTGGGTGCTGCTCCACTTGTGAGTACATTTTTGATAACCTAACAAATCTCTTTCACCAACTGTATTACACCAGGAGGCGCCTTTGTCTTTTTGTGATTTTTTCACAGAGAAAACTTGCTCTTAGATCCTGATTTCCCTGACAAAGCAGCTGACTCCAGTCATCATTAGTGATGTCGCGAATTGAAATTTTTTCCGTTCGCGAACAACGAACGCAAACGTCCGCAACTGTTCACGAACGGGCGAACCACAATTGACTTCAATAGGCAGGCGAATTTTAAAACCCACAGGGACTCTTTCTGGCCACAATAGTGATGGAAAAGTTGTTTCAATGGGACTAACACCTGGACTGTGGCATGCCGGAGGGGGATCCATGGCAAAACTCCCAAGGAAAATTACATAGTTGATGCAGAGTCTGGTTTTAATCCATAAAGGGCATAAATCACCTAACATTCCTAAATTGTTTGGAATAACGTGCTTTAAAACATCAGGTATGATGTTGTATCGATCAGGTAGTGTAAGGGTTAGGCCCGCTTCACAGTGACAGACCAAACTCCCCGTTTAACGCACCGCAAACAACCGCAAACAGTCCATTAGCACAACCACGAGATAGATAGATACATAGATTAGATAGATAGGATCAATAGATGCAATATACATTTAATAGATACGATAAATAGATAGATTTGATAGATAGATAAATAGATAGATTTGATAGATAGATAATTTCCCAGACAGAGAATTACAAGACATGCGGGCTGGGACCCATGGTAAGGTTCCCAGAGGCAGTTGCGGCGCCAGGGGACGTGTATATGGCATGGATTTTAGGAACCGGGAGATGGAAAAAGATGCTTGGTCGGTCCTCCGACTTCAAATTTGGGGCACTGCGCGTGCAATCGACTTTGACACCAGATATGAGTGGTGTGTTAAGTAGTACTATTCTGATCAGTTTAATCCCTGTTACGCCCCCTATCAGGGGACGTGTATATGGCATGGATTTTAGGAACCGGGAGATGGAAAAAGATGCTTGGTCGGTCCTCCTACTTCAAATTTGGGGCACTGCGCGTGCAATCGTGGCCGGACTTTTAGCCGATGGACATTTGGCTGAAACACAAGTGGCTGTCACAAAACAGTCCGGCCACGATAGATAGATTTGATAGATACATAGATTAGATAGATAGATCAATAGATGCAATATACATTTGATAGATACGATAGATAGATTTGATAGATAAATAGATAGATTTTATAGATAGATAATTTCCCAGACAGAGAATTACAAGACGTGCGGTCTGGGACCCATGGTAAGGTTCCCAGAGGCAGTTGCGGCGCCAGGGGACGTGTATATGGCATGGATTTTAGGAACCGGGAGATGGAAAAAGATGCTTGGTCGGTCCTCCTACTTCAAATTTGGGGCACTGCGCGTGCAATCTACTTTGACACCAGATACGAGTGGTGTGTTAAGTAGTACTATTCTGATCAGTTTAATACCTGTTACGCCCCCTATCAGGGGACATGTATATGGCATGGATTTTAGGAACCGGTCCGGGAGATGGAAAAAGATGCTTGGTCGGTCCTCCTACTTCAAATTTGGGGCACTGCGCGTGCAATCGTGGCCGGACTTTTAGCCGACAGACATTTGGCCGAAACACAAGTGGCTGTCACAAAACAGTCCGGCCACGATAGATAGATTTGATAGATAGATACATAGATTAGATAGATAGATCAATAGATGCAATATACATTTCATAGATACGATAGATAGATTTGATAGATAAATAGATAGTTAGATTTGATAGATATATAATTTCCCAGACAAAGAATTACAAGACGTGCGTCTGGGACCCATGGTAAGGTTCCCAGAGGCAGTTGAGGCGCCAGGGGACGTGTATATGGCATGGATTTTAGGAACCGGGAGATGGAAAAAGATGCTTGGTCGGTCCTCCTACTTCAAATTTTGGGCACTGCGCGTGCAATCGTGGCCGGACTTTTAGCTGACGGACATTTGGCCGACGGACATTTGGCCGAAACACAAGTGGCTGTCACAAAACAGTCCAGCCACGATAGATAGATTTGATAGATAGATACATAGATTAGATAGATAGATCAATAGATGCAATATACATTTGATAGATACGATAGATAGATAGATAGATAGATAGATAGATAGATTTGATAGATAGATAATTTCCCAGACAGAGAATTACAAGACGTGCGCCTGGGACCCATGGTAAGGTTCCCAGAGGCAGTTGCGGTGCCAGGGGACGTGTATATGGCATGGATTTTAGGAACTGGGAGATGGAAAAAGATGCTTGGTCGGTCCTCCGACTTCAAATTTGGGGCACTGCGCGTGCAATCTACTGTGCCACCAGATATGAGTGGTGTGTTAAGTAGTACTATTCTGATCAGTTTAATCCCTGTTACGCCCCCTATCAGGGGACGTGTATATGGCATGGATTTTAGGAACTGGGAGATGGAAAAAGATGCTTGGTCAGTCCTCCTACTTCAAATTTGGGGACTGCGCGTGCCATCGTGGCCGGACTTTTAGCCGACGGACATTTGGCAGACGGACATTTGGCAGATGGACATTTGGCAGAAACACAAGTGGCTGTCACAAAACAGTCCGGCCACGAGATAGTTAGATTTGATAGATAGATAGATAGATAGATACATAGATTAGATAGATCAATAGATGCAATATACATTTGATAGATACGATAGATAGATAGATAGATAGATAGATAGATAGATAGATAGATACGATAGATTTGATAGATAGACAATTTCCCAGACAGAGAATTACAAGACGTGCGGTCTGAGACCCATGGTAAGGTTACTTCCTTTTGCACAATCGAGTACAGGTTGGGGATTGCCTTTTGTGCAAAGAAATTTCGTCCGGGTACCTTCCACTGCGGTGTCCCCTATCAGGGGATGTGTATATGGCATGGCTTTTAGGAACCGGGAGATGGAAAAAGATGCTTGGTCGGTCCTCCTACTTCAAATTTGGGGCACTGCGCGTGCAATCTAATGTGCCACCAGATAGGAGTGGTGTGTTAAGTAGTACTATTCCTATCAGTTTAATCCCTGTTAAGTGTCTTTTTTTTTGTTTTGTTTTTGAAGCCACAGTGCAGCACCAGAGGCCAGAAAAATTTGGCATGTACACATGCCTGAAAAATTAGGTAGTGTTGCAGCCGCTGCTGTAGCAGCGGCCAGAAAAATTGATGTTTGTTTCACATTGCGGCTTTAACCCTAGTTGGTGGTGGATAAGTCACGCAAGTCATCCGGCATTTGATGATAAAATACAGCAGCGTGTGGACCATTTTTAGCCCAAGGCAGCTCATCTCATCAGGCCTTTTTTACTCTAATGTATCGCCCAATGTCAGTCCTTTCGGGATCCATACCTCATTCATCTTAATAAAGGTGAGGTAATCTAGACTTTTTTGACCTAGGCGACTTCTCTTCTCAGTGACAATACCTCCTGCTGCACTGAAGGTCCTTTCTGACAGGACACTTAAAGCGGGCCAGGCCAGAAGTTCTATTGCAAATTGGGATAGCTCAGGCCACAGGTCAAGCTTGCACACCCAGTAGTCAAGAGGTTCATCGTTCCTCAGAGTGTCGAGATCTGCAGTTAAGGCGAGGTAGTCTGCTACCTGTCGGTCGAGTCGTTCTCTGAGGGTGGACCCCGAAGGGCTGTGGCGATGCATAGGAGTTAAAAAGTTCTGCATGTCCTCCATCAACAACACGTCTGTAAAGCGTCCTGTCCTTGCCGGCGTGGTCGTGGGAGTCGGAGGATTACTTTCAGCTCTTCCCCTGTTAGATTCATGTTGTGCTGTGACATCACCCTTATACGATGTGTAAAGCATACTTTTTAATTTATTTTGGAAATGCTGCATCTTTTCCGACTTGAGGTAATTCGGTAACATTTCTGGCACTTTATGCTTATACCGGGGGTCTAGTAGCGTGGACACCCAGTACAGGTCTTTCTCCTTTAGCTTTTTTATACGAGGGTCCCTCAACAGGCACGACAGCATGAAAGACCCCATTTGCACAAGGTTGGATGCCGAGCTACTCATGTCCCGTTCCTCGTCCTCAGTGATGTCACTGAAGGTATCTTCTTCCCCCCAGCCACGTACAACATCACGGGTACCAGATAGGTGACAACGAGCACTCTGGGATGCCTTTTGTGCTTGGTCTTCCTCCTCCTCCTCAAAGCCACATTCCTCCTCTGACTCCTCTTCCTCACAATCCTCTTCCAGCGTTGCCGCTGGTCCAGCAAGCGATGCTGCTAAGGCTGTTTCTGGTGGTGATGGTGACCACAACTCTTCCTCTTCACGCTCATCTATGGCCTGATCCAGCACTCTTCACAGGGCACGCTCCAGGAAGAAAACAAATGGTATGATGTTGCTGATGGTGCCTTTGGTGCGACTGACTAGGTTTGTCACCTCCTCAAAAGGACGCATGAGCCTACAGGCATTGCGCATGAGCGCCCAGTAACGTGGCAAAAAAATTCCCAGCTCCACAGAGGCTGTTCTAGCACCCCGGTCATACAAATACTCGTTAACAGCTTTTTCTTGTTGGAGCAGGCGGTCGAACATTAGGAGTGTTGAATTCCAACGTGTCGGGCTGTCGCAAATCAAGCGCCTCACTGGCATGTTGTTTTGCCGCTGGATATTGGAAAAGTGCGCTATGGCCCAGTAGGAATGCCTCAAATGGCCACACACCTTCCTAGCCTGCTTCAGGATGTCCTGTAAGCCTGGGTACTTATGCACAAAGCGTTATACGATCAGATTACACACATGTGCCATGCACGGCACATGTGTCAACTTGCCCAATTTCAATGCCGCCACCAAATTACTTCGTTGTCAGAAACCACTTTGCCGATCTCCAGTTGGTGCGGAGTCAGCCACTGATCTACCTGTGCGTTCAGGAGTGCTGGTCCGGTGTAACTCTCTGCTTTCAGGCAAGTCAACCCCAAGATGGCGTGAGACTGCCGTATCCGGGATGTGGAATAGTACCTGCGGAGCTGGGGGGGTGCTGTTGATGTGGAGCAAGATGCAGCAGCAGAAGATGACTCAGCGAGGAGGTTATGGAAGAGGATGGAGTAGGAGGAGTAGAGGAGGTGGCAGCAGGCCTGCCTGCAAGTCGTGGTGGTGTCACCAACTCCTCCTCTGCAGAGCCACGCATTCCATGCTTGGCAGCCGTCAGCAGGTTTACCCAATGCGCAGTGTAGGTGATATACCTGCCCTGACCATGCTTTGCAGACCAGCTATCAGTGGTCATATGGACCCTTGCCCCAACACTGTGTGCCAGACATGCCATTACTTCCTTTTGCACAATCGAGTACAGGTTGGGGATTGCCTTTTGTGCAAAGAAATTTCGGCCGGGTACCTTCCACTGCGGTGTCCCAATAGCTACAAATATTTTGAACGCCTCAGACTCCACCAGCTTGTATGGTAAAAGCTGGCGGGCTAAGAGTTCAGACAAGCCAGCTGTCAGACACCGGGCAAGGGGGTGACTTTGTGACATTGGCTTCTTACGCTCAAACATGTCCTTGACAGACACCTGACTGTGGGCAGATGAGCAGGAACTGCTCCGGAAGAGAGACGGAGTGGCGGATGGTTGAGAGGGGGCAAGGAGGACAGCAGTGGTTGACGTGGCTGAAGATGCTGGACCAGGAGGAGGATGGCAGCTTTGAGTTTGTGTGCTGCTTCTACTCATGTGTTGATCCCATAGGCGTTTGTGATGTGTGATCATGTGCCTTCGCAAAGCAGTTGTACCTAGGTGGGTGTTGGACTTCCCACGACTCAGTTTCTTTTGGCACATGTTGCAAATGGCATCGCTGTTGTCAGAGGCAGATACACAAAAAAAATGCCACACTGCTGAGCTCTGCGATGACGGCATTCTGGTGGTGGCAACAGCATGCGTTGATTGGCGTGCTGTCTGGCTGACGCCGGGTGCCGATGCATGCTGTCTGACTATGCCATTAGCTCCTTGCGATGACCTCCCCCTGCTTCCAACTCGTCTCCTCCTCATCCTCTCTGTCTCCCCATCTGAACTTTCCCCCTGTTCTTCTTCTCCATCCACGGACGCATCGTCATCATCAACCGCCTCACTTGTATCTGACAAATCAACAAAGGAAGCAGCAGCGGGTACAACAACATCATCATCACACCGTACGTCCATGTCTGTAATGCTGCCTGACTGAGACATATCACTGTTATCTACATCCTCTGTCAATAATGGTTGCGCATCACTCATTTCTTCCAACTGATGTGTAAATAACTCCTCTGACACAGCAAGTGAAGTGGCTGTGGTGCTAGTGTTGGTGGTGGTGGCAGGCGGGCGAGTGGTAACTTGAGAAGTGCCCGAAGATAAGCTGGAGGAGGATGGTGCGTCAAGGTTCGGAGCGAAAGCTATAGAAGATTGGGTGTCCTGTGTTAAAAAGTCAACTATGTCCTCCTCAGAACTTTTCGAGTTCATGGTACGTGGCCTCTGAACATTATTCTATGGCCAAAGGGAATCACAGCACCACGACCACGACAGCACCTGCGGGGTGGCCTGCCTCTGCCTGTCATTTTTTTTTAAATGTACACTTACACTACTATTAAACAAGATATGAGTGGTGGCACTGGGCAAGTGGGCACAGTATACGCTGTGAGCCTGGCACACACGCTGGCAGGCAGGCAACTGCAATTAGATTACACAAGCAGACTGATGTTTCACAGTCAAAAAAGTTTTTTTTTTTAAATTTACACTACTGTTACACCAGATATGAGTGGTGGCACTGGGCAAGTGGGCACAGTATATGCTGTGAGCCTGGCACACACACTAGCAGGCAGGCAACTGCAATTAGATTACACTAGCAGACTGATGTTTCACAGTCAAAAAAGTTTTTTTTTTTTTTAAATTATTTACACTACTGTTACACCAGATATGAGTAGTGGCACTGGGCAAGTGGTCCTGGCACACACGCTGGCAGGCAGGCAACTGCAATTAGATTACACTAGCAGACTGATGTTTCACAGTCAAAAATTTTTTTTTTTTTAATCATTTACACTACTGTTACACCAGATATGAGTGGTGGCACTGGGCAAGTGGGCCTGGCACACACGCTAGCAGGCAGGCAACTGCAATTAGATTACACTAGCAGACTGATGTTTCACAGTCAAAAAAGTTTTTTTTTTTAAATTATTTACACTACTGTTATACCAGATATGAGTGGTGACACTGGGCAAGTGGCTTGGCAGGCAAGCAACTGTAATTAGATTACACAAAGAAAAAAAATGATGTTCTAGCCCTAAAAAGGGCTTTTTGGGGTGCTGTCCTTAAAGCAGAGATCAGATGAGTCCTTCAGGACTGTAGTGGACACTGAATACACTAGCCTAGCTATCAATTTCCCTATAAAATCTGCAGCAGCTACACTGTCCCTCCTCTCACTAACAATGCAGCTTCCGAATGAATCTAAAATGGCTGCTTTCCAGGAGCTGGGAGGGTCTGGGAGGGAGTGTCTGCTGCTGATTGGCTGGAATGTGTCTGCAGACTGTGAGATACAGAGTCAAAGTTTACTCAATGATGACAAACAGGGGGCGGATCGAACATCGCATATGTTCGCCCGCCCCGGCGAACGCGAACAAGCTATGTTCGCCGGGAACTATTTGCCGGCGAACAATCCGCGACATCACTAGTCATCATCTGTGTTCCTGATCATTGATAATCCTGGTATTTGATCATATTCATCATTTGGGACTATTCCCACCCCAATTGGGACATTTACCATCTATATAACATTGCAGAAGAAGACAGCATTTCCAGATAAGAACCTTTCAGGAATTTCTTATTACTGTATTTGTTATTATCTGTGTTGTATCTTATGTTTCTCATAGTCCCATATTTATAAGAATTGTTTCTTATTTGTTTACATTATTTCATGTAGTATATTTTATTCTAGTTATTACATGTCATTTCTTGTTCTCTTCTCTCTTAGCCTATGTACATAGTAATCATATAGGGTCCTGTGCGCCCCCTAGTAGTAACACACCCTTAGTGTTACTGATTGTTTCTTTAAACTTTATTTTTCATGTTTTCAGGTATTTGACCTCAAAGGGCTCCAAATTCTGGATTGTGGCAATTTGTATCTATATTTCTTAAGGCGTGTTGCCATGGCAATGGACGCGGGTGAATGACGTAATTGAATGTCGATGTGAGTTACTGTGCACGCCACATCAATGATGCAATACGATTATGCAGCTGTGGATGATCCGAACAGTGATAGGTAATTAATAGAGGTATAGCAAGGGTTCTTATGTGCACTGTACTGATATGTTTCAATTTGACAAAGCCAAAACGTTATGAAGTGATGGATTAAAGATTTGAATCAAAGGCTTGTTGAAGGTGTCCGTGTGTGCCTGTTTTATGAGGACAGTGGAGGGGGAAAGCCCAACCCTAGTACTCTCATGCTTGAAATTATATATATATATATATATATATATATATATATATATATATATATATATATGTATATATATATATATATATATATATATATATATATATATATATATATATATATGTATATGTGTATCTATATATATATATATATATGTATATGTGTATATATATATATGTATATATATATATATGTATGTATATATGTATATGTATATATATATATATATATATATATATATATATACATACACACATACATACATACACATATTTAAACATATAAAGTAGAGGTATGCCTTTAACAATACCTAAGATCACATAAGTACTTAAAGACTTGAAAAAATGATGCTCTCACTAAAGTAGAAGCCTATTGGTTGTTTTGGCAATTGTTGTCTGTTAAATAGGAGTGATTGACTCCGTCAGTTACACCTGAGGAAAGGGCGTGACCCTGAAACGCGTAGTGGTAACGTATACACAGAGTCTGGCCAGGCAAGTGTTTGCAGTTTCTCTCGCTCTTTATCAGAGTATTATATGATTTTTACGTTTTAAACTTGTTTTTAAGACTTGTGATTGAATACTGCATTTTTTTATGTAGTAAACTTTTGTGAATTTTTATATTGTGTGAAAGCGGGGACATCAGCACTCCGTTTTATTTCAACAATGGCAATTTGCACTTGATTATGCAAATAGGCGTTTTTTAAACATATGTCTTAGAAATTTACACAGTAGCAATATTCAACACAATTGCTTTGTGAATAGGTATTTGTTACATTTTATAAAATGTTCTAAGACATGGTCTGTTAGTAAAATAAAGTGGGTTTTTTTCTATACAGTGTGTATTTCAAGTTTATATCTGCTGTATACAGCGCTGTTTATATACTTTCAAACAACCTTTTCCTTTTTCAAAACAGCTGCAGTTCAGCACAAATTAAGGAATAAGATACCTAGCATATACTAGTGGCATAAAAACATATAGTTGATTGCCACTAAGTAAACAAAATATATACTTTTTTAGTGTGTAGCGCTCTCCTTCTTAACCCACATATTTAAACATGTGTAAGTATGCATATACTGCATATGTCTTTTGCAGCCTTTTTTCCCCCCAAACACTTGAGAACTCATATCTTTAAGATATGAAACTGGTAAAAAATTGATTATAAGAACATAATAATTGACTGCCCCTCTAACGACTGCTTCTTTAAGACAAAGGGTTTAAAAGGACAGACAATCCATACACAGACTCATCTTGAAAAAACCACACCTGGAAGCATTTGGAAGCATTTCATCAATAAATGATTACAATATATAGTTGAATCTACACAAACGGAACTTTGTTTTGGGAGTTCATCTTATATAATCTGAAACACCTTAGTGTCTGGGCCCGGGGCAGTCCAATATAGAACTATTGCTACTTGCGCCTCATATGCCACATTTTAAGATTAACTGTTTATAGACAGTTTAGATTTGCATACTAAAGTGTTTTTAGCAAAGTGTTTTATAAGATAGATAAATATTGTTTAACCACTGGTGGTCAGTATATTATTTTACTATGTAATAAATTGAATGTATTTTATTTGAATCCTGATCTTAGATTTTATTCATTAATTTTGAGATAGCTTACTTTTAGCTCAATCTTTGTCTGTACCCATTTTATTAGTGAGATATAGGGATATATTTCACCAAAGATTTTGCATCTCATAAGGGCATAATTTTTATCTGTCGCTCATAACTTTAAGCCCTTATAACTTTTTAATGCAATTTTTTTAAATACTTTTTTTTATCAGACAGTGTTATTGCCAGAGTAACTCTACTTTTAAATGTATTTTTAATGTGTTTTGTGCAAATTTTTAGTGTTGTGTAACATTTAACTAGAGCTCTCAAGTTGCACTTATCCGACGCACGTTAATTTCGATTGCGCTCAATTGAAAGCGCTCACTTTCACGATATTTCCGTTGCACCCAAAAGCAGTTTTTTAGTCCCTAGTGAGCCAAAGAAAATAGGCATATATGTGCAGCCACTAATCAGGAGCAAGTTGTAAGTAATGTATTGCTACCAGTGAGCCTAAAAATTATTTTGTAGATATTTTCAAACCAATAAAATATTCTGTAAAGAAGAATAACCTAAGTGACAAATAAAACCGTTTTAATTTTCCTATTTGTGCCTTTACCTGGGGATACCCACTGAGCTCAGAGATGTTCTGTGGGGAGTACAGCTCACGCAAGCGAGTAGTCCATGGTCCAGCAGCTCTTATGTGCAAGCTCAGTGTGTCCTCATGGGGAGCAGAGGTTAATGTGAATGGGTGATATTCATTGGTCCCTAAATCCAGGCAAGCTATCCTTACCCACTGTCCAGATTTATACTCGAAATCAAAAGGACGCTGAAACTGGACATAAGTTACATCTGCAAGAAAATAATTTTATACGTTTTGTTTAACCTCTTTTATATTTAACAGGAAAGAACTGAGTGACATTTAATTTCCAAAGAAACATGTTTGTAAAATCTTTTATTTGTGTGTTAGAAAATCTAATGTGTTTAAAAAAAATGAAATTACATATGAAGTCAACATCTTAATTATTTTTACTGAAATAAAATCTTAATATTTAAAACAAAATATTTAATGTCTAACTTGTGTGCTTTTCATTTAGAATGTTTTCAGGATAGTTTAACGTAAAATAATGCATGTGCCTCTTGGCCTTGAAATCCTTAGGATAATTATGAGGATACGTTTTGGCTTATCCTCATAATTAGGGTCCAGAGGAAGCTCACTGATAATAGTTTATGATGGTAAAAGTGCACTAAAATTATGTTGGTGACCTTCAGTAAGAGTAATGCTAAAGACACCATAATGCTAAAGACACCACCAGAATGCCAAAGACATCATAACTATTTTTCAGTATACCAAAAGAGCAATTAAACATAGCTCGGGTCTGCCAGTGCAACAGGTTATATTCTCTTTCAGTTGACAAGCCCTAGCAACCAAGCTCTGCAGATCACATGGTGCAGGAGTGGCCAAGCTATGGCATTAGTGCACAAGGTAGCACTAAAAACAAACCTGCTATCACTCCACCTCTGGTTTACAACCATATTGCTTGGTTGTAATGTCTGCAATTGTAATGTTATTTTTTTTCTTATAGATCCATGCTATATAGCATAAATACATGTTTAACTGTTAATATAGGTTTGTAAGTTACTTAACATTTTTAAGAAATGTATCAAACAATATTATCACAAGTTTGGGTGCACACATTAAAGAAGGTTTTCCACCCTTGACCCTTGAAAGCAGGAACATGTAATTAAAATTTTATGTATGAAAGTACATGGTGAAAAGCACATGAAATACAATGTCAATATAATAAAGTACTGTTGTAACTATGTGTGTGTGTGTTTATTGCACTGGTATCATAGAGATGTGATTGCATATACAATTTCAAAACCATGTTAAATGCTAAAAAATAATAGTTTTATTCTTTACACAAGTTTATTCACAGCTTCATAATTCTGGTATCGTCTGTTTGGACTTAGACCAAGAGGAACCAGGCATCTACTTGGACTTGAAGTTGTTTGACTTTTTAGACACTGATGAGGAGGATCTTGGCAGTTTGGAGTGACAAGACAAAAGGAGTGAGAACTTCCAGCAGATTAAACCCTGCCTTAAAAAAAAATAAAAAAGATTTTTTTGTCTTGGGTCAAGAAGCCCTCTTACCTCCAGTGACTGTTGCATAAATCAGCAGACCATGACTTGGGACATAAGGCTCTCTTAACCGGATCAGTCATAGCAGCATCTTTGTATTAATGAGAGTTATTTTGATAGCTGCATCACAAATTAAACTGTTTGCAAACTTGACCAATCTTAAGTGATCCTGAATTTCTTCACGAGAAGCTTCTTGAAAAATAAGGTATGAAAAGTTTTCAAACCAGACTGCAGTAGTTGTAGATACAGTATGTATTCTACACTGACAGCTGGACTGAACATATAGCCTGTCAGCTCAAGCTTTAGGATCCTTAAAAGAGGTACTGTCATCTAAAAGAATAGTAGTTTGCTTCGCCAAAGTGGGTAAGGTGGCGACATCATCTGCACCACAGTTTTGCAGAAAACTTTAACTGTATGTAAAAATATTTATTTTAGAGCACCCAATGGCCCTCCCAGGTCCCTTAATGCATGCTAAAAAAATCCCATTTGAGAGTGCAGTCCCATCCCCCCAATTCATGTAAAAAAAAAACCTTTGAGAACGCCCCCCGTCTGTAAGCAACAATAAAAGGTCTGTGGGTGGGAACTCTGAAGCCACTGAGCCAGTCTTAATTAGGGTGACTACTTCTCCTCACAGCAGGCTTCAGATGGAAGCCCCGCCCTGAGCCTGCCATTTTATGTAGAGGAGCATAGTTTGCGAGCAAGTAAGTAACTGTGTGCACAATGGTGCTTTATTTAGCAATAGATTTGTTTATGCTTGCTAGCTGTAGAAATTTCCAACCACCTATTCTTATTCTTCAATCTCATTACCTGTCTCAAAAAGATATGGAAACTGACTGGCAAGGGAAAAGATGAGTATTTTTTTTTCCCCATTCTGATTATAGTGACGCAACATGAGGGAATCAGTGTTTAAAACTGATACTGGATGCAAAAAGAAAAAGCAGCTCATTTGCATATTCTTACTCAGACACGGTTTAATAATGTTAAGTGCTATTCAGTAATATATTAAGGGTATGTCATCTTAGCATAAAATAATTAAAGGTAAATAATGAGGATAACTGTAAACGTTTGTGTTCCAGATGGGTCACAAGAAATACAGGGCTCTAGTGCTATGTGAAATTTATAATGCTTTTTTTATTTTATTTATATTCTTGTTTTCCATTAATGTGAGTGTATCTGTGTATGTGTGTGTGTATGTATGTATGAATGTATGTATGTATGTATGTATGAAGAGGAAGTGGCCCTTCATGGATTCTTGCACCGGGACCCTGAGGTCTCTAGTTACACACAAAGAGAAAGCAGAATAGCTTACAGGTCATATGTGGGTGCAACATACTGTATCCTCAATGTATAAAAGTACCTCTTCACACTGTGCAATCCCTCAGGAGCATAAGGAAATACACCCTCTGAGACTAATAAATGGTCGAGTACTTTGTAATGGATCAGCCCCTCAAATGCCTAGAACTGCTAGAGGTAAAAAAATGTGTGCAGGCAAATATCCTTGCAAACACAATGCTGTTAACTGGAGATATTGACTCCAAGTCATCTCTAAGTAGCTCATAAAATGTTAGGAGACTTGGATCAACTGACATCTATCTAACAGTTATAAATCCATAAATCCCTGAAGCAAATATTTTAATGCAGTATGTGTGATGCATTGGGGCTTAAGATTTATGATGCTATCTGCCTTTTTTGGTTCTGCCCTAAGATTTATCCCATTCCTGGTCATCGGCCCCCTCTTTAACCCCAGCTGTTTCCAACAAATGGTCGATTGAACAGCCTTTATGTAATTCTGCATCCTGCTCCTCTCCATCACACTGGCCCAGCCACTGAAACTGTCTTGGCCCTTTTCAAATGGCCCATTGAAGAACCTGCCGGTTCCTCTGTCTGGGCCTTTCTCACTAATCTCTCACACTCTGTGCCCCTCTTTCCACTAAAGTAAATGTTGTTAAAAATAAATGAATCTTATATGATGCCTTAAAAAGAAACTATTCTTATATGATGCCTGTCTGGTCTGAATATTATTCAAAGGTTTTGTACCAGTTTAGGACAAAAATTGATTTTCTTTTGTTGATAATGTTATAAATATTGGGCCCTATTTATTAATGGCCGGATGGACAAAGTTCGGACAGTGGTCTTAACACCACTGCTACTTGACTAGCATTTTAGGCTCATTTGTGTGAGCCGGAAACCATGAGGCCCCAAAGCTGCTTTCATAGCTTGGTAAATGGGGCCAATTGACTTAAATACTTGAAAGGCAGCATAAAATGTATAGTTGTCCATTAAGGGCATTTCACTGGTAAAGGCCTTGAATGTTTTTTATGATAGGGTGAAAGATATAGTACAGGAAATTTATTCTGAAAAAAGCACAGTGAACTAAGGTCCTGGTGGTCTAAAGCTCTCTGGTATGGCAAGATTATCTAAGAAATCTCATCGGTACTGTGAGGCCATTCAAAGAAATTTAGAAAAGCAAATATTAGCTTGAAAGCTGCTTACCTCGCTATGCTAAGTTCTGGGTATAAAGGAGCAAATCATAATACAATATAATGCTCCAAGAAAGCCCCTAAATTTCTTGTGATTTTTCTCCATGCTGGCGAGTTTTTTTTATAGAAAAAGAGGTTTCACCATTAATGGCCGTCATGGCAGTGAGCAACAATTTTCTAGTTTTGTGCTCCGCTGTCTGTTTCTCTTCTTTTATGGTTATACTAGTTACTATGGGTTTGTATGTATAAGAGGAATCAGACACTTCAACTGCACTCCACTGATAAGTTCTGTAAAGATTGAAAGGCAGAGTTATATCCCTTGTTCTTAGGAAACTGTTTGTTACTTCAAGCCTGGACTGTCTTTTATGACAAGCTCAGACTGATATACATTAGAAGAGTTCATCTCTGAAAAGCATAGTGAGCTAAATGAATCAATGAGTCAATTCTGTTAATGTATGATTGAATACATAATATTAGTTAATGTAATCAAAGCTAAGATGCAACTATGAGACTTACCTGAAGGCAGAAGTTCAGCTTTAATCACAGTAATCTCTCTCTTCTTTCTACTTAGGCTTATAAGACTATCTCCGACAAAGAGAATAAAAGGGACCATGAAATAAACATAAAATGTTGGCTCTTGGAGCAAGCCAAAGCTCCCATGAATAATAATCTGAAATACAAAGACATGTAAAAGTTTGGTAAAAATAAAAAAATAGGATACTTAATTTGCAGAAATTACCCAAACACAAAATGATAATAATCAGAATACAAATAATTTATTTACTTAAATTAATTCAGCCTCTTCCCTCAGTAAAAAAAAAAAAAAAATAGGCATTCACCAATGAGATGAAGTCCATCTCCAGGCTAATGAATAGGTTAAAAGATAATACTAAATGGCAACGGCTCTCATTCAAAATGATCATTATTTATTTCCTCAATTAACATTAGTTAACAAAGGTTCTTCTGCTTGAAGAGCAAAAACTGCTTGTAGTGTTGTAGTGTAGATTAATTCCCTCATCCTTCTGTCCCCAATAATTTTGCTCATAATTTTTTTTAATGATCTCATCAGATAGACATTTCCTAAGCAAAACTAAGGGAGCAGCACAAAGCAAAAATCAGTAGCCTGAAGAGACCAGAAATACAGAAAAAAGCCCAGTTCTGGCGGCCATCATACCATACAATGTGCTGCTTTTTACTTAGAGTGAGGAGGACAGCAAAGTCTGCATCCCCTGACCACTATTTCTAAAGGAATATAGCAGTTACCAACTTGTTGAAGCCCATAGAGGCCTAAACATACATTGCTTTAGTTATACAATATTCTCAGTCCTAAAATAATTGCTTTGTATGTGAGGGATAGACTTTACTTTTAGATGGGACCGGACTAATATATTTGAGTAAAGTTCATCTTTATGAAAGGCATAAATATGCAAAACAAAGACATCACCCTAAGGGCCTGATATTCAAAAGCTCGCCGCTCAGGTGAGATATTCTAAGAAGTCTCGTGGATACAACAAGTCCTAATAAATTTTTAGAAACACAAATTTTATCATAAGAAATGTTTCTGTTGCTATGTAGTATTCTTTATGTGAAACAGAGACCCCCTACATTACAATACAAGATCTAAAATAAATCTCAAAGAATTTGTGTGATTTTTCTCCATGCCAGCGAGGTTTTGAATATCAGGCTCTAAGTCACCATCTTCCACTGAAAAAGTAAAAAAATACAATGCTATGCTAATACAGATTTTAGTGCCTATAACAAATCATTATTTTAACATATTGGAGTTGACGGTTTGGCAGATATTTTTTTTCTATTATTTAATTTGCCTCACATTCTGTTTTATCAACAGTAAAACCTATGCATGATAGTTTATTTAATGTAGGCCCTCACACAAAAGGTGTTAAAGGGACAGTCTACTTGAAAATTGTTATTGTTTAAAAAGATAGATAATCCCTTTTTTATTTACCTATATTGTTACTCATTCCCAGTTGTGTATAACCAACACTGTTATAATAATTCACACTTTACCTCTGTGATTAGCTTGTATCTAAGCATCTGCCAGCTTATCTCAGTTTTTTTTGACAGACTTGCATTTTAGCCAATCAATACTAACTCATAAATAACTCCACAGGCGTAAGCCCAATGTTTATCTGTATGGCACCCATGAACTTGCACTGTCTAGCTGTGTAAAATTGTCAAAATGCAGTAAGATAAGATGTGGCCTTTAAAGGCTTAGAAATTAGCATATGAGCATACCTAGGTGTAGCTTTCAACAAAGAATACAAAAAGAACAAAGCAAATGTGATGATAAAAACTAATTTAGAAAGTTGTTTAAAATTGCATGCCTTATCTTGACTAGACTATCAGTGCAATTGAGATGCATTATAATGCATTTTTGTAACCTCTCAATCCCTGTCAAATAAATGAGATCTCAAGGCTCCATAAGACATTCAACTGTTGTATTTTATTCCCTTTCCATTACAAGAATGGGTAAGGGGTATATTCTATGTATCAGTTTAATAAGTAACTATACAGTGTACCTGAAAAATTTATATCAGGTACCTTATATAACTATTTTTTACAGGGAAGATTAAGATGTGTTTGTGCTATCAAATAAATATAAGACCAAAATGTATTTTTCTACTGGGTAAATAATGCTATATATGACATTTTCAGTATTACAATCCATTAAAATGTAAGCAAAAAATAAATCAATTCCATGCTTTTCACATGATATTACTAGATTACTTCACTTTTGACATTCTAATAAGTGCAGACCGTAAAACATATTGAATATTTGCTTTTAAACTCTGTCTTACCAGGATATACAAAACTATATATAAATGATGGGTCAGCCAAAACCCACGAAAACTGATGCGTCTGAAATGATTGGCGGAAAAAACATACATCAATGAGAGGACTGCCAGCATTAGCACACCAGTTAAGCCTGTAAGAATTACAAATAAATCAATCAGAGATCGTTTATGCATTAGTGTACACAATCAAAACAAAACAAAAATAGAAAAAAAGAAGCAGACAAATTGTAAGTTATTCATTAAGTAAAAAAATCTTCTATGTATTCAGAATTGACAATTAATTAGATTAATCTATTAATTAGAAATTGATAGATTGGACACATTTGAGCAAGGGTGGCTGAGAAAGGTTATTCTTATGGACAGCCATTGGTAATTGTATAGGTATTCAAGAGATCAGTATTGTAAAGTGTGTGTATTTTAATAGTATGAATTTGGTTCTGGGATAGATAATAGGAGATGTCCATGAAGAAAGTTGGAGACTGCTTCTAAATAGATTCATATAAAACAGAATGACAGTGTTTTAGTCTATTTATAAGTACTTTATGTATTCAGTAACCTCTAATACATTAAGGAGATGCCTTAGAAATCAAAGATGAAGAAAATACTATTTTATAACTAACTGCGACTGTTGCTGTTATTTACTGCTGTTCTATATGCAGAGTACAGAATGAAGCAGCCTTAGGTAGATCTAATAAAAGGCTGGTTTCTCTCTGCATTACTGAGGTACTGAAATGAGGAGATTTGGACTCACTGCTGCATTGGTATCTGCCTCCCTGCTGTGATCACTGATTGAATTGCTTGAGTAGTTTGATATATTCCTTATCTTTGTGCCTTCTGCATACTTTATATCAATGTGGATGTAAAATATGGGTGCAATTTTATCTTTAAAATGTTATTGTACTACACAATCAGGCCCCCCCTAAGCTTTTTCCAATTTTGCATTTCATATAAACATTGTGGTCTGTAACTGCATGAAATTTCTGCAATGAGGAATATATAGAGAAGAATAAAAAATTGTCTCAGTTTAACAATTATATAATTAATATACAGAATAAACTGTGTAGTTGACTGAGATCAGTAGCTTTTAAATTAATAAATATGTTTATATGTACAAATAAACTGTACAATTACATCAATAATTTTAAGTGATATGCTTATGAATTTATCTTACCTGGTATTGTCTGTAAAAACCACCAATAATATTTTTGTGGCAGTTCAGACCTTTAACATTAACACAAAAAAACAAAAACAGAAAAAAAAACAGTTAATATTTTTGGTTTATTGCAATTAAGTCTATATGTTTCTGCCTGTCTGATTGTCTATACTTCTGTATTCAATTTAATGTTAAACCCATACAGTGTATCTTTGTAAGCTTCTAGAAGTTTCTATATATCAATAACTTAAAATATTAGAAAACACTTTTGTTCATATGTATTATAAAATAAGCTAAATTATCACTATATATACCGTATAAATTAGAAGTTTTAAGATAAAATGCATAAAAAGTAGTATCTGGTATGCTACAACTGCGTTCTTAGCAAATAATATTTTATTTTTTCATTATATATGTATATTGTATCTATTAAATTTAAAACAAAGTCCTTAGAATAATATGTTGCTGTTTTTTTTAATAAGATGAGACTGCTCATATTTTGTAGCATGTTACATCTGATGTTGGCACACTGAACTGGTAGATAACCCTTCTTAAAAACATTACCACATCCTGTGTGCTGGAACCAAAACAGGGGAAAAAGCCAAAGGGAATACTTTCGACAATAGAGCTTCATCTGTATTGTGACTAAAAGCAATTATATGAAAAACAAATTTACTTACCCATCATCAATAAATACTTTAGGAAACAGACAGGAAAGAGTGCTAAGAGGAGTTATGGAGAACATATAAATATTGATGGCGTGGCCCACACTATGGAGAACTGCAAGACAAAGAAATGAAAGTAATGTCCACCACTTTTTTACTGACAATCTTAATAAAAATGTCACTTTATAGAGGTTGTTAAAGTTCATAAAATAGGCCATTTGAATAACCTTTTTCGACACCATGGAGAGTTAAGAGTAAATAAAAATAAAGCATACATCCTAGCTTTTCCCAGGGACTACACAGGATGTTGAGCCTGATAGCTTAGGGAGATTGACAAAGAGTTGCATCATGTTAGGGGCAAAGTTGGATTTGGAGTTGGCTGATCAGGGTGGGGCTAAGCAGTCCCTGGAAAAAAAACTGCAGGTGGGATAGCAGCTCCTAAACCAGGAAATACTGCAAAAAGTGGAACAGTTGGGAGCTCTGCTGAAATTATGTTGCATAAATAATCTTTATTTCAAGGGCATTTTGAATACATTTGATTTATTTGCCCAATTTCCAATCCATTAGATTTTACTGTGAAATTTTTTTTTATTTTCTTTTATTCATTTTTTTTAAGGCATTCACAAAAGGTACAGCAATCAGTGTTAGTTAAATAGTCATATTTTAAGCATAAGATAAATGTAAAATATCTGGAAACTATAAAAAAAACAACCTTTCTATTTTGTTTTGCACAACTAAATAAAGTTGTTCTCTACTGATGATGACTACTTAACATATATATAATTTTTTTCATTTAACAAATAATATCAAGTCACGACATGAGTGCAGTTAACAAACATTATGGTGATTGTATTTTATTCATACAAGTGGTTCAAAGTAGGATTTGAGCAATATTTGTTTAACTTTCTATTAATGTTGGGCATAATTGTGTTTATTATAACATGATCTGAGGTAATTATTTAAAAAAAATATAGAAAGCCAAGATATATTCTGCAAAACAGGCCAAAATGGGGGGGCGGAGTTAACCGCTGAACTGAGCAGCAGCGCGAGTTGGGAGCTCCGTTAATGTCATTAGTTAAAAAGACATTTAATTAGTTAAAAGCTTGTCTAAAACAGTACCCAACTTATATCTAGGATTGCTAAATCCAGTCCGGTATCAGTCTAAGAACTTTGGCTGCAAAATTACACGGAGACCTGAACACTGATCCGGCGCAGTGAAACCGGTTGCTGTAGCGCTGGGAACCTCCGGCAAAACATCCTCTACAGTCTCCCTAGCTTCGGAGGGTCGGGGCTCCGCTCCGAGGCACCGGGGGAACTTACTACAGCCAGGGGGAAGCGGAGCGACGGATCCCAGACTGAGACTTCTTGCAGGTAAAAGCCACCGCATTAGTGGAGACAGAGACAGCACCTTAAGCTACAGGGATAAAATCAGACGGTCAGACCCCTTGCATAGAGATCGAGAATCGCACTGAGTCACTGACCCTAACTGAGGCTGATACACTACTTACCGCAGTAAAGACTTTTGCAGAGACGCCACGAAATAGAGTGGCGCGAACAGCCGCCATCTTAAGCCCTTCCGGCTAGAGTGACAGTGAACGCTCCCTCTACCCTCAGGCTCCGATAATAGACTTCCATTCACTATACCCCAACAGGGCTACTACTGCATCACCCAATAAAGCCTGGCAAGGGGTTTACACTGGGAGTCCCTGCAGCATAACTACACCTAGTGCTATACAGGCTGATCCTGAGGAATCTCACGTGGGGAATAGGGTTTATTGTTCCCGGCCTAGCGGGAGGGATTCTTCCCCCTCATCATTCATCACCCAGCTTGGGACTTCACTATCCACAGCTTTATTGACGGGAGGGACCCCCCATCCACCTTGTGCCTTTCTGGGTAGTGGCCCACTCCACCTTCCATAGGCCCCCAAGTGCCTTGCATTACCTACGTTTTTGCCTCATTTGTTAAATCAAACTACAGGGGAGGGACCCGCACGCCTAAGTAGGGACTGCAACAAATGTAAAATTGAGTGAAAGAATTCACTTGCCATCCACCCCTACCTAATACTCAGTGAGTGCCTGTGACCACCATCCTGGGCCTACGCACCCTATCTATCTAACTGCCCATCTCACTGGCCCATATTCCCACACCTGGCCTACAGTGACTAGAAGAGGATACCCTGGGTACTGGGGTGGCTCAGCCCCAGTTTTATCCCCACCCTGAAAGTTACATTTTACACAGCTGCCCTTAGTATCTTAGCACCTGAGGGACCCACAGAAAGTCTCAGGAATCTGCACTCACGGGTACTAATCTCCTGTCCCAGCCCAGCTCTGTTCCCTGGCCAAGGAACCTTATTGCACACATTTTCATGCCACTGTGCTGCAACAGAACTAGAGGAACTTTTTGGCTCAGAACACTACTGATATTTATTTACTAGAATCTTCAGCACTGCATCATTATCAAAGGCACAACACTCAACACTTGTCCAAACATCAAAGACTGCCCAGTTGCAATCTAGATTGCCTTAGAGGTTACATATACCACTTAACCTGATCTCTCTCCCCCCTTTCCCGCCGGCCCTTCTTGCCTGCGGGTCATACCCCTAGTGCCTTATCCTATATCGTCCTGCAGGGGCAACCCCCCAGGAGAGAGAGCAGCCACCTAGAAGTATATATTGGGCAAGCTAACAGACTTTCCTATGCTGCAGTAGAGACTTGGACCCCAAGAAACGCCTATAGTCTCCTCCTTTTTACCAAGGGGCCTTAAGACGCTTTAACATGTAAGCCCACTTACCAACGGCCCATACCCACGCCAGCCCATGAGCACTTAACTAACATACCAAAGTAAGCGGATTTCCATTGAAAGAAGACAAAATAATAAAGGGGAGAAAAGTAAGACAGCTTAAGTCTATGCTAAGGGGCTCTGATCCAGGATGTCTCAGCTCCATAAAAGAAAACAAAAATCACACAATACCCCAAAGAGAACGGTCGCTGACCATTTCCAGCATCCAAACAGGATGACACATACTAGATCTGAGGATGAGGGATCTGACACTGGAAGCCTCTCGGATACCCACCCTGGCAAAACATTAACAAAAAGGGCTTCCCGACTACCATCAATAGAAGGGGCCCCAAACAACTTAATGGACTCTATCACAACATTGCTAGCATCCCATCATGACTCCCTATCGAGGAAATTCGACAAGTCCCATGCTGACCTTAAAAAAGACATAGGCAGCATTGGGGAACGCACAGATGCACTCGAGCGCAGGCAGGAAGATCTAGCAGTAGATCATACGAACCTCCTCAGCTATTCTCAATGTTTGGCTGGCCAGATAACAGACCTAGAACTAAAATTGGCGGACCTGGAGGACAGGTCACGCCGTAATAACATACGAATTAAAGGGATCCCAGAGACTGTCTCACCCCAGGATCTAGATACATACCTGCAGGAACTATTTAAAGCGACACTGGGTCCCGACCTGGGCAATGAAACCCTTATTGACAGAGCGCACAGAGCGGTCAGACCTAGATCTGCAGACGAGGGGAAACCTCGTGATGTTATAGCCAAGCTTCACTATTACACATTTCGAGAAAAGATCCTCAGAGCTCTTGCTAGAGAAAAGTCACTGCCAGACAAATATGCCGACTTGCAGATCTTCCCTGATCTCTCTCCACACACGCTTCAGCTCCGAAGGCATTATCAACCATACACCAAGATCCTCAGGGACAAAGGCCTTAAATACAGATGGGGCTACCCAGTGCGTTTGTTCATCACCAAAGATAGCCAACAATTCCTCGCCACAACGCCACAACAAGCCAGAGAACTCCTACAGAAATGGGAACTATTCCCGTCAGACCCGGAAGACCGAGAACCGGGCCCTACCAAGAGCAGTGGACTTAGGGCCTCTGCACCAACCTGGAGACCACTTCCACAACGACCAACATCTACTTCCAAAAGACCATTGGACTCCAGAGACTTACCCCTAGCTGAAGACACATAGGGAATCCGCTTACAGCCCTATGAACACAACTTGACATTTACTCAGAGGCGTTGGGTTTCTCCCATGTACATCCTCCAAGGGGGACTCAAGACCACAGATGAAGATGGGTGAGACTTTCAGATCCCTTGCCAACTTGAACTGCCTGATTTTGTATCTTCGTAAACTAGCAGTTTAATTGATAACTTTAATGTATACAGTAGTTTAGATACAGGTTGTCATTGTTTTTCTTGTTAACACCCTTACCATAGAATGTTAAATACACACACCAGCAGTGCCTAGTGTAGTCAGACTGGACTATTCTTCAACCTATCATGGACTGAATAGAAATTCTACTACAACATTACCGGACTGTGGGGTACCATGAGAAGGACCTGGGTAGCTGACTCTGTACTATACCTCCTGACCTTTTTCATGACTCCGCAACCAGTGAGCCCACGTTACCCTTGCCCCTACATGACAGTGTAGCAACATTTGACTGTCAAGGGTACTAGATTCACTATGGCCTCTCCAGGACAGCAAGGTCTGAGTAAATGACCCAGTCAATGCCGTATTATCGGCTCACCCTTCCTCCTTGACAGATCTAGTTCTAGCTGTAGACGGAAGATCTCATACTATACTTGACACTACATTGGATATCCAGGGCGACCAAAACATACCGACTTTTTAACCCTGCCATGACTTACAGTCAGATGCTTATACAGTCCTGACTACCCGGCACTTAACACCTTCTGTCAAAGAACTGCTTGGTCTGATATTGGAGAGCATTCCACCTCTGGTTTGACTATAATTATATGTTCATGTTTATTAATGTTTACTATGTTACATATTTATTTGAGTATGTTATGTTATATTCATGTTTGTATTGTGAAAGCAAAGCTGCTTTCTGGGTTTGGCGGGGATTATGGCCGATCTTTGCTAATCTCCGCCCCACAAAAATAGTTGTGTCCCCCTGATAGACATCAGGGGAGACACTCATTGCGAAAGTGATTTTCTTGACACTTTTCTTCCTCATCACTCTCTCCTTAGAGTAATATTTAGGACGTTTGATCTTTCAATCATAACAGGCATCCCAGCTTGGTAGATTCCCGTGTCTGGCTCCTCGATAGTAAACTTTGTAACCGTCACATTTCATACGGACCTTATCCTCTACTTTGCCCACAGCTGATAGAAATAATGGCCCCAATTCGAATAGCTACCCTGAACGCACAAGGACTAAACTCCCCGACAAAGAGGAAACTTTTGCTTAATTATATCCGTACCCATAGGGTCCATATCTTGTTTCTCCAGGAGACACACTGGTCAGGGGACTCTAACACCATTAGGAACTCACGATATTTCCCCATTTAAGAAATGGCTTCAAATACTGCAGGGAAGACCCGAGGGGTGGCAATCCTAATCAGCAGAGACTTAACCTACACATTAGAACATATAGAGAAAGATACTGAGGGTAGATTCCTTATACTAATTTGTACACTTAATGGCATACAATATACCCTAGCCTCAGTATATGCACCAAACGCGAAACAGATCCCCTTTGTAAGGCAGTTCCTTGCCAGGGTCGACCAACTCAAGAGAGGTCACCTAGTCATAGGAGGGGACTTTAATATGGTGTGGGACCCACGTAAGGATAAGAGATCCCTCCTCACCACTCACTCAGATAGAAATGTCTCGTCACTCTCCAATGCCTTCCGAAAACTTATGTTCCGGCATAACCTATACGATGCATGGAGATGCTTAGCCCCTACAAATACAGATTTCACACATTATTCCAAAGCCCACAACTCGTTCTCAAGGATCGACTATGTCATATGTGACTCTTGGTCCTTAGACAAGATGACAAACCCAACTGTTCAACCATGCACGTGGTCGGATCACGACATGGTCTACCTAGACTTTTCCGAGCTACAGACCTTCACCAGCAGACCTCCCTGGAGACTTTCTGACCACCTATTGACTGAGAGAGAGATGCCATCACTTCTCAGGGAGATAACTGACTTTCTAACTCATAATGACACAGGCACCACTGACCTAGACATGGTTTGGGCAGCCCTTAAGGCGTTTCTGAGAGGGTACTTTATTAAGACGTTAGCCCATCACCGTAAATCAGGTAACCAATCTTTAGCCAAGCTCTATGGAGACCTCTATGCCCTAGAGACCACCAACAAATCATGCCCCGAACCCCTATTATCCCAACAGATAGGCCGCATTAGAGAAGAAATTGCCAGACGGGAAACTCTACGAGTGCAAGACAACTTACACAGACTTAAACAGTTATATTATTACAAGGGCAATAGAGCAGACAGGCTGCTAGCCAATAAGCTCAGAAAACGCACACAGCAGAGTAGGATAGCCTCTATCACCACCCAACAGGGTCCAGTCCACTCCCCTAAAGCAATAGGAGTGGCCTTCGCAGATTACTACTCCTCTCTCTATAATATCGCGTCGACAGAACAGATAAATGAAGCCACCCCGGATGACATCCGTCAGTTCTTGGGAGAACTGAATTTACCTACATTGGCAGATGATGCCAGAACTGCATTAACGCAGCAATTTACACTGGAAGAGGTCAGCATGGCTATAGCCGACTTGGCCTCCCATAAAGCCCCGGGACCAGATGGTTTCACTGTCACCTTCTATCAGAACCTTAGTTCCATACTTTCTCCAATTCTACTCCGTCTCTTTAATAGAGTGGCCCAACGTGGTGAGTTCCTCCCAGAATTTCTGGAGGCCAACATCACCACAATCCACAAGGAGGGCAAAGATCCATCGCTATGCTCTAGCTACAGACCCATCTCGCTCATTAATGTTGACGCCAAGATCTATGCCAAGATTCTAGCCAACAGACTGAATGTACACCTCCAGTCACTCATACACTTAGACCAGGTGGGTTTTGTCCTTAATAGACAAGGTTCCGACAATACTCGCCGTCTCTTGAACATATATACAGAGGTGGCAGATTTGGGCATACCCATGCTCACTCTGTCACTCGACGCTGAAAAGGCGTTTGACAGAGTGAGGTGGGATTACTTAACCCAGACCATGGAGGCGTTTGGTATACCGGATGCATACATCAGAGCCGCTATGGCACTTTATTCATGCCCCACTGCTGTGGTGAGGGGTTTGGGTTTCTGTTCCCCCACAATACGGATAGCGAACGGGACGAGACAGGGATGTCCCCTGTCCCCCTTGCTGTTCGTACTAGCAATCGAACCCCTGGGCGCAGCTATTAGGAAGTGCCCTGAAATACAGGGACTCCAGCTCCATGACACCATCCAGAAGCTGGCTCTGTTCGCGGACGATCTCACGGTCTTCCTCACGGATCCTTTGGATTCCCTCCCTCCATTGTTCCGCTTGTTGCAGAGATTTGGCGAACTTTCCTATTACAAAATAAACGTTAATAAAACTGAGGTGTACTCTCTTAACCTCCCCTTAGAAGAGGAGCACAGCATTCGACTTCTATATCCTTTTAATTGGTCCACTGAGGGGATTAGACACCTAGGAGTGTTTCTCTCTCACTCTAAGCAGATCACCATTAGAGAAAACTATGAGAAACTGCTGAAGGAGATTGCATTTGAATTGAATACCAATAGATATAGCGAGATCTCGTGGTTCGGTAGAGTGGCGGCCCTCAAAATGATGGTCCTACCTAGACTCACATACGCGTTTCGATGTATTCCCATCCCAATTCCGATCTCTCTGACTCGGAAGTTCCAGGCTCTTTTTAATGCCTATACTTGGCGAGATAAAAGGCCTCGAGTCGCAGCCCATATACTACAAACGCCTGTAGATAAGGGTGGAGCAGGCCTCCCTAATGTGAGGAAATACCACGAGGCAGCAATGATCACCCACGCCTCAGCGTGGGGCAACGGCCTGCCTGCGACCAGATGGAGAGAGATAGAGCAGGCTTCCTTACCGGCGCTGGTAGAGTTGGAAGACCTTCTGTGGCTTCCGCCGCATTGGCGGACAAAAATTCATATCTCTAATGGCATAATCAAGGGGTGCCAGGAAGCCTGGTTGAAATTGAGACATAGCAGACTCATTGCCCCACACCCCTCGCCTACACATTCTATCCGGGGCCTCCTCCTGGGATTACCTGATATCCCTACCAGCTCATGGTCTGCCACAGGAGTAGCTTCTCTGTCAGATTTCTACGATAACAGGAGGCTAAAAGCTCATACGACCATGCTAGCCCTACCTGCGGTAACCCCGAGGTCCCGCTTTACACTTCTGCGCCTCCGAGCACTTATGAAATCCTGGGGCTTCCTGGAAGATGAGTTGAGGGATCCCACATTGTGGGAACAGCGATGGAGGGCCAATCTCCAACTTTACAAACCTCTTTCAGTGCATTACCAGTGCCTACTAGGGGACCCCATCCCTTCTAAAACGATTCATATGGAGGCGTGGGAAAAAGATTTGCAACTTACCTACCCATTGGAAGTATGGGAGGAAACAATCTGCAGCACTAAAAGGGCTACTCATTGTGTTACTTTGTATGAGCTCTATTTCAAAATCATTACGAGATGGCATTTAGTACCCACTAAATTGCAAAGACTCTATCCCGATCACTCTCCCATGTGCTGGCGAGAATGCGGTGAACGGGGCACCCCGACCCACATCTGGTGGTCTTGCCCAAAACTGGCAGACACTTGGAAAAGGGTAGAAACCCTATGCAAAAAACTGGGGCTAGTAGAAACACTGGAACCGGCTATGGCGCTCCTGCATTTGGGGGTGGACTTGCTCCCTAGCATTAAACGAAATTTACTTATATACATCCTCATTTCCACCAAACTGTTGGTAGCCAGAAACTGGAAGAAAAGTCAGCCCCCCAGATGGCGGGGAGTAATAGAATGTGTGAACTACATCAGAAGTATGGAAACCTATGTCTATGGTGAACGCAAGAAATTGACGGATTTCTGCCTTATTTGGGAACCTTGGGACACTTACATGTCTGATAAAATACACAACCAGACTACATAACACCTGACCTTACCAACATACCCTTAGAGACCTTCCCCAACTCTCTGTTAAGTAAGGAAGCCAGACACGGGATGACCAAGAGAGCCAGTGGCTGGATTATTACGGCCTCTTTTGACTCCCATGTAATACATGTTGTGATGCTTGATCTCTTAGTTGCTTTCCCACTCGTTGTGCCTACAACATCTGCTCTTTTTCTTCAACAGTCCTAATGACTCTATCTATTGACTTTAAAGCCGTCCTAGTAACATAACCGCTAGACTGGGCAAACTTGTTCTGTACTGCCCAATTTGATTCTAAATGACGGCCTCTGTAAAAACGAGGTACGAGTTCTATCCGAGGTGTAAACACGCCTCATGTCTCAAAGTTTATGTAACATGTTATGTTGTTATTTCTTCTTGTTGCAATGCATAAGCTGTATGCCTTTTGACTTACCTCAATAAAAACTATTATATAAAAAAAAAAAAAACAGGCCAAAATGGATTCGCAAGTTGAATCCAAAGAGCATATGAAAACTTTTGCAAAAAATAGGAACACTACTTTGTAAGCACTTTCAATGAAGCTAACCGTTTTTTTGCATTGAGAAGTTAAATCAAACCATTAAAAAACACAACAAAATTTTTTTAAATTTTTTTTTCAAATGGATCGAAATGGCCTCCACTTTCGGAAACGTGTAACAACTGGGCAACGTAAAGCAGTAATAAAGTAAAGAGTTAATCTCAGTGGTAACTTGTTTAAAGATATTTGTCTGCCCAAAGTTAAATCCTATAATATTTCTAAAGTTGTGTTTTAGATTGATGAACTAATATTCAGAAGATTCTAAGTAAATTATGAATACATTTTTCTTGAATTGTGGCATGAATCTTGCAAAAGTATCACACATTCCCAATTCCCTACATCACTATGACAGTGTTTTTAGTTTCTCTCTCTTCTCCTCCTGTGTCATATATATTTTGTTTTGATTGTAAGCTTGAGAGCATTACTTTGTATAAAAGTTCTACTGGTTGTGTAGAACGATAGGGTACTTCTCTCTTTTTGTTAACAATTATTAATGTAAGTGTGGTAATATACATTGTATAAATTGTTATAATAATTTTTAAACTTGTGCGGTAGTGAAAAATTTGGTTTGTCCAAATCTTTATGAACGAATATTCTGACAAATTGGTTTTTCAGAATATTCATCTGCTGCACTATTCAGTATTTGTTTTAGAATAAACAAATACGGAATATTCATGGAACATTTACATTTTACATTCTTTTTTGTTAAATGAGTGTAAATGTTCTTTTGCTACAGGTTTAAAATTTCACACTAATAGGAGGCTTAGCGTGGCGGATCTAAGGGCCTGCGCTAAAGGACATTCTTGTTTAACACAGGTTCTAGGATCCACCGCGCTCAGCCTCCTATTAGTGTGTCCCTGGCTCTGTGAAAAAGTGTTGTGATTAGCGCGGCCCTCCAGTGTGCTGGAGGTATTTAACCCCTAAAGGTAATTAAAAGGAAACAAATGAATACTGACAACATTTTGTTTCTTTTTGTGAAAATAAAAGGAATATCCGTGTTTTTGTCATGAATTAAAATTTGTAACAAAACAAAAGGCACAAGTAATAATTTTTGTAATGTATGAGATACCCTTCTATGGGCCAGATTACAAGTGCAGTGCTATAAATTGTTTGTGAGCAAGCGATATTACCGCTCCACTTTGTAATACCAGCGCTCGATAATGTGCCTTAGTATTACTAGTTAAAAGCAATGTGAATGCAAGCTCACATTCGCATTGCTAGGAAGCATTGCGCTCACGAGAGCGCGCTTCCATAGAATTCACAGATGGCATCAGAACGCCAGCGAACAGGTTAAGTCATGCAGCGATAGCAGCAACCAAATATAAATATGTATATGCATATATACATATTTATTTTTGTGTTAATATGTGTATATACACATATTAACACATACAAATATATGTATATAAGCATATACATATATATTTACATCACGGTCTATGGGAACACACAGTTCCCATAGACCGCAATGTAAAGGCACTTTCTTAGTGCCGTTTTTTTTTTCTAACACCCCACTCCCACCAATTTTAAAAGCCCCAAAACTGCCTAGTGCAGTTGTTTTTAATTAAAAAAATGCTAAAAATTATTTTTATTAAAAACTACAATTCCCTCTATTTTGAGGGCATTTGGGACACTTTTTGAAAATTAACCAGAGGTCTGACCTCTGGTTAATTTTCCAAAGCGCTAATTGCTTCCGCAAGCTCGTGGTAGCAATAACCAGCCACTTGTAATGGCTGGTTAATTATCGTGCTCTCGCAAACATGATAATTTAGTTCTCCACTTGTAATCTAGCCCTATGTCTTCTATTATATCATACCCTTATAAATGTAATATACACTCAACAGCCACTTTATTAGGTACACCTGTTTAATTGCTTGGTAACACAAATTGCTAATCAGCCAATCACATGGCAGCAACTCAATGCATTTTGGCATCTAGATGTGGTGAAGACGACTTGGTGAAGTTCAAACTGAGCATCAGCATGGGGAAGAAAGGGGATTTAAGTGTTAAATGTAGGTGCCAGATGGGCTGGTCTGAGTATTTCATAAACTGCTGATCTACTGGGATTTTGACGCACAACCATCTCTAGGGTTTACAGAGAATGATCCGAAAAAAAGAAAATATCCAGTGAGCAGCAGTTGTGTGGATGACAATGCCTTGTTGATGTCAAAGGAGAATGGGCAGACTGGTTTGAGATGATAGAAAGGCAAAACTAACTCAAATAACCACTCGTTACAACCAAGGTATGCAGAATACCATCTCTGAATGCACAACTTGTCAAACCTTGAAGCAGATAGGCTACAGCAGCAGAAGACCACACCGGGTGCCACTCTTGTCAGCTAAGAACAGGAAACAGGATGCAAATCACATAAACTCACCAAAACCAATAGAATATTGGAAAAATGTTGCCTGGTCTGATGAGTCCTGATTTCAGCTGCAACATTCAGATGGTAAGCTCAGAATTTGGCATAAACAAAATGAAAGCATGGATCCATCCTGCCTTGTATCAACGGTTCAGGCTGGTAGTGGTGGTGTTATGGTGTTAGGGATATTTTCTTGGCACACTTTGGGCCCCTTAGTACCAATTGAGCATTGTTTAAATGCCATGGCCTACCATGTCCATCCCTTTATGACTACAGTGTGCCTCTCTTCTGATGGCTACTTAAAGCAGGATAATGCACCATATCACAAAGCTCAAATCATCTCAAACTAGTTTCTTGAACATGACAATGAGTTCACTGTACTTCAATGCCCTCCACAGTCACCAGATCTCAATCTAATAGAGCACCTTTGGGATGTGGTGGAACGGGAAATTTGCATCATGGGTGTGCAGCCGACAAATCTGCAACTACGTGATGCTATTATGTCAATATGGATCGAAATCTCTGAGGAATGTCTCCAACACCTTGTTGAATCTATGCCACTAAGAATTAAGGCAGTTCTGAAGGCAAAAGGGGGTCCAACCCAGTACTAGCAAGGTGTACCTAATAAAGTGGCCAGTGAGTGTACTTTTGTATAACGGTGAGTAAAATGTTGGTGCTTTATAAATAGCTGATAATAATAATGAAAACAGTGAGCGCAATATAATGGGCATTAACATTTTTTTTTGTATATATCAAAATGTAACCCCTTTGAAAGATTTACAATAAGGGCTAGATTACTAGTGGAATGCAAAATGATTGCGCTCCCACAAACGGGCAAATTTGCCTGTTTGTGGGAGCACAATAATTAACCAGCTATTACAAGGGCTCCAAAGATTAACCAGAGATTGGATCTCTGGTTAATTTTCTAAAAGTGCCCCAAATACCCTCAAAATAGAGGGCATTGTAGTTTTTAATTTAAAAAAAAATCTAGCATTTTTTTTAATAATAAAAAAACAGCACTAGGCAGTTTTGGGGCTTTAAAGTTGGTGGGAGGGGGGTGCTAGAAAAAAAACGGCACTTAAAAGTGCCTTTACATTGTGGTCTATAGGAACTGTATGTTCCCATAGACCACAATGTAAATATATATGTATATGCTTATATACATATATATTTATGTCTTACTATGTGATGGCATCAGAACAAGGCACCTATAGGAGCCTATGGAACAGCCCTCTCTTGAGTGCAATGCTTCCTAGCAATGCGAACACATAAATTTATCTATAAAAGAGTTCCTGCACAAATCAATCAATTACTGTACAGCATGCGGGAAGGTTCTGAATTCCACAGAATTACACCCCAGTCTCTGTTGAGTACAATGAAAACAAAGATTTTCAGAAAAGAATTAAGGGAAATGCAGTTAAAAAAGGAGATTGAAAAGATTAGTATTTACAATGGATAATTAAATATTTCCTGGGGAATCAAATTTTGAGTTTAATGTTCTTTTAAGTATTTTTGGAAGACATTAATTATTCAATTGGCCTTAGTGAAAAGTAATGTTTTCACTATGGAGTGCACAAGCTATAAACAATATTCTTAGTAATACAATGGCAGTGGAAAATGGCAAAAAAATAAAAAAATGCCCACCTGTTAATATAATTGCTGTTTTTGCAATGAGACGGTGAAAATCCACTGCAGCATCAAATGGGATATATTGATTTAAAAATGTCTCCCTCAGAAAAGTGATGAGATTTCGGCACATAGTCAACAGAATGTATGAAAACATAAATGATATACTTGCAGCTGATCCTCTTGAGACAATTATAGCAGGCAAGGATACTTCAGCAATGCCTGTGTGCTGAGATTCAAAAGCATAATCTGTAGGTAAGGGAGAGATGCATTATTACCACAAAGAAAAATAATAATAATTCAAGTGAACAGCTCTAAATTCATTATCAAGTTTATTGTTTCCCAACATTCAATATTAGACAGAGGACAGTTTTTCTTTCAACAAATAAGGGAAAAAAATTAAAATCTAGGATATATATATATGAAACAAAGTGAACCAACACTTTAGTACTTGAATTAGGGAACAATCTAGTGTGTTTCTGGGGGGGCGCTATTAGGATTATTTTTCTTATTATATATATTTCTCTGAATGAAATTCAATGTTTAAAGGGACATTTCAGCCAAAATTGTAATCTACATGGATGCATTTTGGTTTTGAATAGAAGAGTTTTTGTCATATACATGTATTAGCAACAATGCTTCTAATAAAAGCTATTGCTGTTTAAAATGTGTATTTAAGTATGCACTGTGTACCAACATTTTAAACACAGCACTTGTTGAGAGAGCCTAAGGTGCTTGTACCTTAAGGTAATCATTCAATGTGTTTATTACTGGCATGATACAAGCCTCAATAGCGCTTTGAGCAGCTGCAGTATTTAAAATGCTGATGCACTGAGAATATCTAGCTATGCTTCACATGCATGGGCAAAGAACAATGTTAACACTAAATCAGTGATAACTTTTACTAAAAGCATTTTTTGCAACACAAGTATATTGATAATATGTTTTTATTCAAATATGTAATTCATCTAACTGCATTTAAATTTTGACTGGAATGTCCCTTTAAATAGTCTAAAAAATGTGTGTATTTCCCTTATATGGGAAAAGTAATAATTTAAAAGATACTTCTAAATAAGTGTAAAATAAATCGGGAGCTGCTACAATGTTAAAAGAGAGGTGTAAAAGAGACCCAATTTCTGTGAGTGTCCATGTTACGCCCCCACAAACAGCGTAGTCCAATATAATCATAAACAATGAATTATGTAGTCAAGGAAGCGACAAATTGATCTACTCATGGTAAAAATCTCAATCGTATGAGGTAAGGTGATGGCCATAGTGGAGGGAGGAACTTTCTTCCCACGTGGTTGTAGTATTTGTGACACATGGAATATGGTGAAACTTTTTTGCCTTCAGTATGGTTTTAATACGGATCTCCTATAAGTCGAGAAAAAAAAAAAGGACAAAGAAGGAAAAAAAAATGTAATCCTATTAATAATAACTATACATAGCACAATAAAAGTATGCTCATAAAAGCCACACTCTCAACCTCAATTTTATATAAGGTATAAGATGCATTCTCTGTTTGATAAAGTCTTATTCGCAGATGGTGCAGGAGTATCGTATGGTAAATGTCCCCGGTGCTTCTGGATGTTGCGGTAAATGTCCCCGGTGATTCCTCATAGTACTCAGTCCACACTATCTTTAAAATTACTAACGTTCAAAAAAGGTACAGATATTTTCTGCTGTTTAAAATAAATTTGATAGCCAGGTTTCTCGGTGGGACACCTGTGGATAATGTGAACTAAGTACTGTGAGGAATCACTGGGGTCTTTTACCACAACATCCAGAAGCACCAGTGACATATATACCATACAATACTGTTGCACCATCTGTGAATAAGACTTTTTACAAACATTGAACGCATCTGATACCACATATTAAATTGAGGATGATTATTGAGGTTGATCTATGTGAGTGCGGCTCTTATAAGCATACTTTGTGCCTTGTATATTTATTAAACAGGATTACGCTATTTTCTCAGTCTTTGTTCTTTATTTTCCAGACTTATAAGTGATCTGTATTAAAACCATACTAAAGGCACAAATGTTCCACCGTATTCCAAGTGGCACAAATGCTACAACTACGTGGGAAGAAGTTTCCTCCCTCCACTATGGCCATCATCTTACCTCATATGATTGAGGTTTATATATAATCCTATCAATCATCTTCCTACTGGCTTGCCTATGCATTTTAATTAATTTTTGTTTACTCAAGCTAAACGTGGTGTGTAATTTTTGACATTCCGTTTTTTTAAGTTTTGATTAATTACTCCATTATCAGTCAGCTGATTGAATTTACTGATTTTATAGCTGTTTAAAACATTGTAAAGATGAATGGTTAGATTATGAGTGGTGCGCTGTTGCGCGCAAGCAATATCAGGTTTATTGCAGCTGTTTGCACTCATCTGAAATAGTGCTCGTATTTCAACTTGAAAATAAATGCAATTTCTTGAGCGAAATTGAATTTAACGCATGTCTGGATAGCGTGTCTTCAGAGCACTGGTTACACCCACAGTGTCACAACACACATCAAAAATACATTTAAAAGTACAGTTACACTCATAGGAACACTATTGAATAAATATTTTTAAAAAAGTTATGCACAAGTGAAGAGAGGTTTATCATGAGTGTTAGCGCTTGTCAGGTTTACCGCTCATATTACAAGTTGAAAGTAAATGCAAATGAGTGAGAACTATTGCAATTTATGCTAGAATGATTTCCACGTTCTTAGAGCTCTGGTTAACTGTTTAGCGAAACAAAAAGTATTACAAACACTTCAAAAATACATTACAAAGTACAGTTTTACTCATAATAACACCATCTAATAAAAATATTTAAAAAAATTGCACAAAAAAGTTATAAGGGCTCAAAGAGGTTATGAGGTCTCAGGTGTTAGAAAAAAAGCCAAATGGCTTTAACATAGAGATAAATACATATACATGTCTAAAGCTGTATATGTATGCATGCATATATGTATATGTTTATATGTGTGTACAGATGTATTTATATGTGTGTATTCAGTATCTCACAAAAGTGAGTACACCCCTCACATTTTTGTAAATATTTTATTATATATTTTCATGTGACAACACTGAAGAAATGTCACTTTGCTGCAATGTAAAGTAGTGAGTGTACAGCCTGTATAACAGTGTTAATTTGCTGTCCCCTCAAAATAACTCAACACACAGCCATTAATGTCTAAACCGTTGGCAACAAAAGTGAGTACACCCCTAAGTAGAAATGTCCAAATTGGGCCCAAAGTGTCAATATTTTGTGTAACCACCATTATTTTCCAGCACTGCCTTAACACTCTTGGGCATGGAGTTCACCAGAGCTTCACAGGTTGCCACTGGGGTCCTTTTCCACTCCTCCATGACGACATTACGGAGCTAGTGGATGTTGGTCCCCCACCTTCCATTTGAGGATGCCCCACAAATGCTCAATAGGGTTTAGGTCTGGAGACATGCTTGGCCAGTCCACCACCTTTACCCTCAGCTTCTTTAGCAAGGCAGTGGTCGTCTTGGAGGTGTGTTTGGGGTCATTATCCTGCTGGAATACTGCCCTGTGGCCCAGTCTCTGAAGCTCTGCTTCAATATGTCACAGTACATGTTGGCATTCATGGTTCCCCCAATGAACTGTAGTTCCACAGTGCCGGCAGTACTCATGCAGGCCCAGACCATAACACTCCCACCACCATGCTTGACTGTTGGCAAGACACACTTGTCTTTGTACTCCTCACCTGGTTGCTGCCACACACGCTTGACACCATCTGAACCAAATAAGTTTATCTTAGTCTCATTGGACCATAGGACATGGTTCCAGTAATCCATGTCCTTAGTCTGCTTGTCTTCAGCAAACTGTTTGTGGGCTTTCTTGTGCATCATCTTTAGAAGAGGCTTCCTTCTGGGACGACAGCCATGCAGACCAATTTGATGCAGTGGGTGGCGTATTGGTCTGAGCACTGACAGGCTGACCCCCCATCCCTTCAACCTCTGCAGCAATGCTGACAGCACTCATACGTCAATTTCCCAAAGACAACCTCTGGATATGACTCTGAGCATGTGCACTCAACTTCTTTGGTCAATCATGGTGAGGCCTGTTCTGAGTGGAACCTGTCCTGTGAAACCGCTGTATGGTCTTGCCCACCATGCTGCAGCTAAGTTTTAGGGTCTTGGCAATCTTCTTATTGCCTAGGCCATATTTATGTAGAGCAACAATTCTTTTTTTCAGATCCTCAGAGAGTTCTTTGCCATGAGGTCCCATGTTAAACTTTCAGTGACCAGTATGAGAGAGTGTGGGAGCGATAACAGCAAATTTAACACACCTGCTCCCCATTCACACCTGAAACCTTGTAACACTAACGAGTCGCATGACACCGGGGAGGGAAAATGGCTAATTGGGCCCAACTAAGGGGTGTACTCACTTTTGTTGCCAACGGTTTAGACATTAATTGCTGTGTGTTGAGTTATTTTGAGGGGACAGAAAATGTATACTGTTATACAGGCTGTACACTCACTACTTTACATTGTAGCAAAGTGTAATTTCTTCAGTGTTGTCACATGAAAAGATATAATAAAATATTTACAAAAATGTGAGGGATGTACTAACTTTTGTAAGATACTGTATGTATGTACAGACAAATATACACATATAAATACATATGTACACACATAATTGGGCCGATTTATCAAGGGCTGAACGGCCAATGATGCCCCTGTTTCCGCGCGAGCCTGAAGGCTCACTGGAAACAGCAGTTATGAAGCAGCAGTCTTAAAGGGACACTGAACCCAAATGTTTTCTTTCGTGATTCAGATAGAGCATGCAATTTTAAGCATATTTCTAATTTACTCCTATTATCAATTTTTCTTAATTCTCTTGCTATCTTTATTTGAAAAAGATGGCACCTTAGCTAAGGAGCCAGACAATTTTTAGTTCAGCACCCTGGGAAGCACTTGTTTATTGGTGGGTGAATGTATCCACCAATCAGCAAGTACAATCCAGGTTATTCACCAAAAATGGGCCGGAATCTAAACTTACATTCTTGCTTTTCAAATAAAGATACCAAGAGAATGAAGAAAATTTGATAATAGGAGTAAATGAGAAAGTTGCTTAAAATTGCATGCTTTATCTGAATCACAAAAGAAAAAATGTGGGTTCAGTGTCCCTTTAAGACTGTTCTGAGGCTGCAGACATGAAATGACTGACACCCCCTGCAAGCGGTCGATTGCCTGTGAATCTGCAGGGGGCGGCATTGCACAAGCAGTTCAATAGAACTGTTTGTGCAATGCTAAAGGCCGACAGCGTATGCTGTCGGCATTCAGCGATGTCTGTCTGACATGATACGCTACAGCGTATCATGTCGGACAGACATTGATAATTCGGAACCATAGACTCAACTATATGAAAACATGCAAAAGCATATTTATGCAATATTCATATTTAATAAAGGTTTTAACTATGTATTTACTGTACATATTTTACATTCCAATGTTCTGCACATAGTAGAATATGTTATTTGTACTTATAAATGGATATTACTATATATATATATATATATATATATATATATATATATATATATATATATATGTGTATATCTATACCTATAAATGATCATCTATATATAGTAACATACATAGTAACATAGTAGATAAGGTTGAAAAAAGACTGAAGTCCATCGAGTTCAACCTATACAAATCTAAAATACTTACAAAAAGCTCCAGTTAAGCTTAATGTGACCCATTTAATACTAGCAATCATATCCATGAATTTTGTTTATATACAGAAATTTATCCAGACTATTTTTAAATGAATCTATGGTATTGGCATTCACTACCTCCTTTGGTAATGAGTTCCACAATTTTATTGCTCTTACAGTGAAAAAACGTTTCCGTTGCAGGAGTTTAAATCTCCTTTCCTCCAACCTTAAATTATGACCTCTTGTCAGAAACAATTTTCTTGGAATAAAAAGAGCTTCTGCCATCTCTGTATATGGGCCTTGAATATATTTATATAAAGTAATCATGTCACCTCTCAAGCGCCTTTTTTCTAAAGAGAACAGACCCAGTTTGGCTAGCCTCTCCTCATAGGTTAATTTCTCCAATCCCCTTATTAGCTTTGTGGCCCTTCTCTGAACTTTTTCTAGTTCTGCAATATCTTTTTTAGCAATCGGTCCCCAGAACTGCACTCCAAACTCAAGGTGAGGTCTTACCAGGGCTTTATCTAATGACAGAATTATGCTTTCCTCCCTTGAATCAATGCCTCTTTTAATACATGCTAGTATCTTATTAGCCTTTGAAGCCGCTGCCCTGCATTGTGCACTCATCTTTAGCTTGTTATCTATTACTACTCCCAAATCCCTTTCCTCCTGTGTTTGGCTAAGTCTTGTCCCATTTAAAAAATACGTAGCCTGCTTATTTTTACTTCCAAAATGTAGAACCTTACATTTTTCCGTATTAAATCTCATTTTCCATTCACTTGCCCATAGTTCTAATTTTAGTAAATCCCTTTGTAAAGAGAGTTCGTCCTGCTTTGACCTAATGACCTTACTTAACTTAGTATCATCTGCAAAAATAGAGATGTCGCTATTTAATCCTTGCTCCAAGTCATTTATAAAAATATTAAAAAGAACAGGGCCCAGTACTGATCCCTGGGGGACGCCACTGATTACCTTTGTCCAATCTGAGTATGATCCATTTACTACTACTCGTTGCTCCCTATCTTTTATCCAGTTATTTATCCATGAGCTAACATTTTCAGCTATTCCCAGTCCCTTAATTTTGTGCATTAATCTCTCATGTGGCACTGTATCAAATGCCTTTGCAAAATCTAAGTATATCACATCAACTGATTCCCCTTTATCTATATTTTTACTTACTTCCTCGTAGAATCTAATTAGATTAGTTTGACATGATCTATTTCTCCTAAAGCCATGCTGATTAGAACTCATAATCTTGTTTACACAAATATGCTCATCAATATAATCCCTTATAATCCCTTCAAATATCTTCCCCACTATTGATGTCAGACTAACTGGTCTATAGCTTCCTGGATCATCCCTGCTTCCCTTTTTGAAGAGTGGCACCACATCAGCTTTACGCCAATCCTGGGGTACCATGCCTGAGGATAATGAGTCTTGAAAAATTAAGAGTAAAGGTTTGTCTATAACAGTGCTAAATTCACTTAACACCCTTGGGTGTATTCCATCTGGGCCTGGAGTTTTATTTACCTTAATATTTTTTAGTTTTTTCCTGATATCCTCTAAACAAAACCCAGTTAGTGGTATGGACTGGCATGTTCTATTCTGTTCCAAAGTATCATTCAATGGTTCCTCTCTTGTGTATACGGAAGAAAAAAACTGGTTTAGAACCTCAGCCTTCTCCCTGTCATTATTTATCATGCTACCCTCCACACATTTTAATGTACCTATATTATCCTTCTTAGATTTTTTGCTATTTATGTACTTAAAGAACCTTTTAGGGTTAGAATCCTTGGCAATTAATTTTTCATTTTCAATTTTGGCTAATGTGATTGCTTTTTTGCATGCTTTGTTACATTCCTTATAAATATTGTATGCCGAGTCTGTACTATTTTCTTTTAATAATTTAAATGCCCTACGTTTTTTCCTAATTTCTCTTAACACATTTTTATTTAGCCATAACGGCTTAGTTTTTTTATTTTTATAACCATATGGTATGTATTGATATGTATATTTATTTAACAAATTTTTAAATATTATCCATTTATCCTCTGTATTTTTATTAGAAAATACATTGTCCCAATTTATATTATTTAATGATTTCCTTAAATCGTTGAATTTTGCTTTCTTGAAATTAAAAGTCTTAGTTAAGCCTTTAAAACACTGCATATGAAAAGAGATTTCAAATGTGACCATGTTATGATCACTGTTACCCAAATGTTCTTTAACTTCTATGTTTGATATTATATCTGTATTGTTTGATAGCACTAAATCCAATATAGCTTTACTCCTAGTTGGCTCCTCTATTAATTGTGACAAGAAGTTATCCCTGAGAACATTTAAAAATCTATCCCCCTTAGCTGAATTACTAGTTTCATTGGCCCAGTTTATATCAGGGTAGTTAAAATCTCCCATAATTACAGCACTGTTATTAGCAGCCTTACCTATTTGTATAAGTAGTTGAGTTTCCTCCGGGTCACTAATGTTGGGAGGCTTGTAGCATGTTCCTAGTAATATTTTTTTAGGATTTTTCCCCCCACTCTTTATTTCAACCCACAGGGTCTCTACATTGTCACTTGTATCATAAATATCTTCCCTTATTGTAGGTTTAAGGTCAGGTTTAATATACATGCAAATTCCTCCACCCCTTTTATTATTCCTGTCCCTCCTAAATAATGTATACCCCTCTAAGTTAACTGCCCAGTCATGTGAATCATCCCACCAAGTTTCAGTTATACTGATAACATCATAGTCCTCTTCTGCAACTAAGAGCGTCAGCTCCCCCATTTTACCTGTCATGCTTCTTGCATTTGTTGTCATACATTTAATTTTCATGTGCTTTCTGCTGCTACTTGGTGTACTTTCCTCTATACTTTCTAATGTGACATTTCTTAAGTCATCCCTTCCTTGAGATATTAAGGGAGTGACATATTCAGAGACTGATCTCTCTGTTCTATTTTGTTCTAATTGACCCACCCCCCCTTTGCCTAGTTTAAAAGGTTCTCTAAACGTGCTACCATCCTTTCCCCCAACACACCTGCACCCATGTCATTCAGGTGCAATCCATCCTTACTGTACAAATTGTACCCTAGTGAAAAATCAGCCCAGTGTTCTAAAAAGTCAAACCCCTCATTTTTACACCATGTTTTTAGCCATGAATTAACAGACCTTAGCTCCTTCTGCCTTACTGAGTTAACACACGGCACTGGTAATATCTCAGAAAATATTACTTTGGAGGTCCTTGCTTTAAGCTTGCTACCTAACTCCCTGAAGTCATTTTTTAGGACTCCATCTCCCACTGATTCCTTCATTAGTACCAATATGCACCATGACTGCAGGATCAGACCCACATCCCTCTAACAATCTATCAATACGCTCCACAATATGCCTAACACGAGCCCCTGGAAGACAGCAAACTGTTCTATGTAAAGGGTCTGGATGACAAATTACCCTATCAACCTTCCTTATAATAGAGTCTCCTACCACCAACATCTGCCTCTGGCCCTGACTTGTATGCCCCTCTTCCATGACTGAAGGACTGCCCACCATAGTATGCTCCTCTTCCACAGCTAAAGGGCTGTTCACTATACTAGGCAACACGGCCCTATCTGACACTGCCACCCCTGAACTGATATCCCCAACATCTTCACTTAATCTTGCAAATCTATTGGGGTGTACCAGCTCAGAACTGGCCTGTCTCTTCCGCTTACTTCGCCCTCTTACTGTGACCCAGCTACATCCTGGAGTCTCCTCATCTGAATCCTCCCCATTCCCACTGCTGGAACCATTAACAACCAGCTCAGTCCTATCCATTTCCCTTTCAAGTGTCTGAATTTCATGTAGTGTTGCAATTCGTTCCTCCAGATCCCCAATACGAGTTTCTAAAGAGACAATATGCTCGCACTTGCCACAAACATATAATCCCAGAAGCGGCTGCTCCAGTGATGCAAACATGTTGCAAGCTGTACACTGAATGAGATTCTCACACATTCTTAATAAAAGGTTTAACTTAAAAATATAAAATAAATATATTTCCCCTTGGTTACTCCAAAACCTTGTTTGCCTAACTACCTTGGTTAGCTAACTATTATACTTAAACAGACAATGTTACTTTAACAGATAATCAATACAGCAAGCCTGAAAGAGCAAGCTCACAGAGTAAATGTGCTAAATTTATAGGCTTGCAAGGCACGCACAGGTGAAAATAATCCCACCCCTAATTACCCAGACAGAAGAAAAAAAAAAAAAAATGGAATGCTAGAAATAAAGTTATTTAGTTATTTCCTTTTTTTAAATTAAAAATGCAACCCTTGCAAAGCAAATAATTTATAAAATAGCTTGGTTAGCTATTATACTTAAACAGACAATGTTACTTTAACAGATAATCAATACAGCAAGCCTGAAAGAGCAAGCTCACAGAGTAAATGTGCTAAATTTATAGGCTTGCAAGGCACGCACAGGTGAAAATAATCCCACCCCTAATTACCCAGACAGAAGAAAAAAAAAAAAAAATGGAATGCTAGAAATAAAGTTATTTAGTTATTTCCTTTTTTTAAATTAAAAATGCAACCCTTGCAAAGCAAATAATTTATAAAATAGCTTGGTTAGCTATTATACTTAAACAGACAATGTTACTTTAACAGATAATCAATACAGCAAGCCTGAAAGAGCAAGCTCACAGAGTAAATGTGCTAAATTTATAGGCTTGCAAGGCACACACAGGTGAAAATAATCCCACCCCTAATTACCCAGACAGAAAAAAAAAAAAAAATGGAATGCTAGAAATAAAGTTATTTAGTTATTTCCTTTTTTTAAATTAAAAATGCAACCCTTGCAAAGCAAATAATTTATAAAATAGCTTGGTTAGCTATTATACTTAAACAGACAATGTTACTTTAACAGATAATCAATACAGCAAGCCTGAAAGAGCAAGCTCACAGAGTAAATGTGCTAAATTTATAGGCTTGCAAGGCACACACAGGTGAAAATAATCCCACCCCTAATTACCCAGACAGAAAAAAAAAAAAAAAATGGAATGCTAGAAATAAAGTTATTTAGTTATTTCCTTTTTTTAAATTAAAAATGCAACCCTTGCAAAGCAAATAATTTATAAAATAGCTTGGTTAGCTATTATACTTAAACAGACAATGTTACTTTAACAGATAATCAATACAGCAAGCCTGAAAGAGCAAGCTCACAGAGTAAATGTGCTAAATTTATAGGCTTGCAAGGCACACACAGGTGAAAATAATCCCACCCCTAATTACCCAGACAGAAAAAAAAAAAAAAAAAAAATGGAATGCTAGAAATAAAGTTATTTAGTTATTTCCTTTTTTTAAATTAAAAATGCAACCCTTGCAAAGCAAATAATTTATAAAATAGCTTGGTTAGCTATTATACTTAAACAGACAATGTTACTTTAACAGATAATCAATACAGCAAGCCTGAAAGAGCAAGCTCACAGAGTAAATGTGCTAAATTTATAGGCTTGCAAGGCACACACAGGTGAAAATAATCCCACCCCTAATTACCCAGACAGAAGAAAAAAAAAAAAAAAATGGAATGCTAGAAATAAAGTTATTTAGTTATTTCCTTTTTTTAAATTAAAAATGCAACCCTTGCAAAGCAAATAATTTATAAAATAGCTTGGTTAGCTATTATACTTAAACAGACAATGTTACTTTAACAGATAATCAATACAGCAAGCCTGAAAGAGCAAGCTCACAGAGTAAATGTGCTAAATTTATAGGCTTGCAAGGCACACACAGGTGAAAATAATCCCACCCCTAATTACCCAGACAGAAAAAAAAAAAAAAAAATGGAATGCTAGAAATAAAGTTATTTAGTTATTTCCTTTTTTTAAATTAAAAATGCAACCCTTGCAAAGCAAATAATTTATAAAATAGCTTGGTTAGCTATTATACTTAAACAGACAATGTTACTTTAACAGATAATCAATACAGCAAGCCTGAAAGAGCAAGCTCACAGAGTAAATGTGCTAAATTTATAGGCTTGCAAGGCACACACAGGTGAAAATAATCCCACCCCTAATTACCCAGACAGAAAAAAAAAAAAAAATGGAATGCTAGAAATAAAGTTATTTAGTTATTTCCTTTTTTTAAATTAAAAATGCAACCCTTGCAAAGCAAATAATTTATAAAATAGCTTGGTTAGCTATTATACTTAAACAGACAATGTTACTTTAACAGATAATCAATACAGCAAGCCTGAAAGAGCAAGCTCACCGAGTAAATGTGCTAAATTTATAGGCTTGCAAGGCACACACAGGTGAAAATAATCCCACCCCTAATTACCCAGACAGAAAAAAAAAAATGGAATGCTAGAAATAAAGTTATTTAGTTATTTCCTTTTTTTTAATTAAAAATGCAACCCTTGCAAAGCAAATAATTTATAAAATAGCTTGGTTAGCTATTATACTTAAACAGACAATGTTACTTTAACAGATAATCAATACAGCAAGCCTGAAAGAGCAAGCTCATAGAGTAAATGTGCTAAATTTATAGGCTTGCAAGGCACACACAGGTGAAAATAATCCTACCCCTAATTACCCAGACAGAAAAAAAAAAAATGGAATGCTAGAAATAAAGTTATTTAGTTATTTCCTTTTTTTAAATTAAAAATGCAACCCTTGCAAAGCAAATAATTTATAAAATAGCTTGGTTAGCTATTATACTTAAACAGACAATGTTACTTTAACAGATAATCAATACAGCAAGCCTGAAAGAGCAAGCTCACAGAGTAAATGTGCTAAATTTATAGGCTTGCAAGGCACACACAGGTGAAAATAATCCCACCCCTAATTACCCAGACAGAAAAAAAAAAAAAAAATGGAATGCTAGAAATAAAGTTATTTAGTTATTTCCTTTTTTTAAATTAAAAATGCAACCCTTGCAAAGCAAATAATTTATAAAATAGCTTGGTTAGCTATTATACTTAAACAGACAATGTTACTTTAACAGATAATCAATACAGCAAGCCTGAAAGAGCAAGCTCACAGAGTAAATGTGCTAAATTTATAGGCTTGCAAGGCACACACAGGTGAAAATAATCCCACCCCTAATTACCCAGACAGAAAAAAAAAAAAAAAAATGGAATGCTAGAAATAAAGTTATTTAGTTATTTCCTTTTTTTAAATTAAAAATGCAACCCTTGCAAAGCAAATAATTTATAAAATAGCTTGGTTAGCTATTATACTTAAACAGACAATGTTACTTTAACAGATAATCAACACAGCAAGCCTGAAAGAGCAAGCTCACAGAGTAAATGTGCTAAATTTATAGGCTTGCAAGGCACACACAGGTGAAAATAATCCCACCCCTAATTACCCACACAGACAGAAAAAAAAAAAAAAATGGAATGCTAGAAATAAAGTTATTTAGTTATTTCCTTTTTTTAAATTAAAAATGCAACCCTTGCAAAGCAAATAATTTATAAAATAGCTTGGTTAGCTATTATACTTAAACAGACAATGTTACTTTAACAGATAATCAATACAGCAAGCCTGAAAGAGCAAGCTCACAGAGTAAATGTGCTAAATTTATAGGCTTGCAAGGCACACACAGGTGAAAATAATCCCACCCCTAATTACCCACACAGACAGAAAAAAAAAAAAAAAATGGAATGCTAGAAATAAAGTTATTTAGTTATTTCCTTTTTTTAAATTAAAAATGCAACCCTTGCAAAGCAAATAATTTATAAAATAGCTTGGTTAGCTATTATACTTAAACAGACAATGTTACTTTAACAGATAATCAATACAGCAAGCCTGTATATAGATATATATTGTACCAAATAACCATAAGGTATATGTAGAAATATGTATTTATGAATAAACAGAACATATTTTCCTATGTGATGAACATTGAAATGTGAAATATTGATATTTCCATGTCGAGTTAGTGCACTTGAGAATATGCGATCGTGATTACACGTGAGTAGGGTGTTATTTTTTCCCCCCACTTTATTGCTTCATCCACTTCTGTGGGGGAAAACATTATTGTGCGTGTGATATTCTAAGTTCAGCTTTTTACACGTATCGGGTTTGTGCTCATGCAAAATCAGCTTACATTTAACTTGTAATAGGAGCGCTATTCAACGAGCGCAAAAAGCTTACTTCTAGCATTGGTGAGTGAGCTGTAACTATTACACAAGACACAAAGTTGCACAAAAAACATCAAAAATAGATTTTAAAGTACAGTTACACTCATAATAACACTGACAAAAAATATTGGATGTGGTGTGATTCTATCTTGTAACAAGTGGCGGTTTTAGCAATAGCCATCAGCGGATCTTCATTGACAACATAAAGATTTTTACCTGAAAAAAAACACAAAGACCCCCCCCCCAACAGAAAAACCCACCACCCAACTAACCCCCCAAAATAATAAACCTAACTCTACCAAAAACCTAATCTACCCATTGCCCTGAAAAGGGCATTTGTATGGGCAATGCCCTTAAAAGGGCATTTAGCTCTTTTACATTTGCCCTGAAAAAGGGCATTTAGCTCTTTTAAGAAAGCCCAAGCCCTAATCTAAAAAAAAAAAAAACCTAAAAAAACCCTTAAAAAAACCTAACACTAACCCCCGACGATCCACTTACAGTTTTTGAAGTCCCGCTTGAACGATCTTCATCCAGGCGGCAAGAAGTCTTCATCCAGACGGCCTCTTCTATCTTCATCCAGGCGACGAAGTCCTCATCCAGGCGGCAAGAAGTCTTCATCCAGGCGGCGTCTTCTATCTTCATCCAGGCGGCAAGAAGTCTTCATCCAGGCAGTCTCTTCTATCTTCATCCAGGTGGCATCTTCTATCTTGATCCTGGCGGCGCAGAGCGGGTCCATCCTGAAGACATCCGGTGCGGAGCATCCGCTTCATATGATCGCCGTCGTACACTGAATCTTCAATGCAAGGAATGTGTTTCAAAATGGCGTCCCTTGCATTCCTATTCGCTGAAAAATTTGAATCAGCCAATCTGCTAAAATCCTATTGGCTGTTCAAATCAGCCAATAGGCTTTAAGCAGCTCTCATTCTATTGGATGATTCATCAGTGTGTCAGCCAATAGGATTTAAGCAGCTCTCTTTCTATTGGATGATTCATCAGTGTATTCTGTCGGCATTTATCGATGTGCAGCGGACATGATACGCTACATTGTATCATGTCCGCTCACACTATGATAAATATACCCCTAAGTGTGAATAAGTGTGACTGATTTACATACTGGACTGCATCCTTGTTCCGGCTGACATTATAGCTTACCAAGATTTTCACTTGTGCTTCATTGCATATTCTGAGATTACACATATATTCGTGTTTGCTATATGTGATTTGCTCTAACGTATGTGCATCTATTTTGCTCATCTATTATGTATTTAAAATGTATTGCTTATTAAATTTTCTTGTATTTTCAACATATACTTTGTGGTATACATATTTTTCCTGTTTTGAGTGCAGGGATTATTATATTTTATATATATATATATATATATATATATATATATATATATATATATATATATGTATATATATATATATATATATATATATATATATATATACATATATATATGCTGTATATATAGGAATATGTAGTTAAGAATAAATATAACTTATTATGCTATGTGAAGAACATTGGAATGTGAAATAATAATATTTTATGTCGGGTTTAGCAATCCTAAATATACGTGGTGAGTATGGGTGTTTTTTTAAGTTGTCATGCTCCATTGACTTCTATGGGAGAAGTTAATGCAGTTGCTATATTTTTTGCAGGCATCTGGATTACACTTGTGCGCAAACATTTTACTTTCAATTGTAATATGAGCGCAACTCAACACCCGCAAAAAGCCTCCACAACACCTTTAGCTTTATTTTTTCATTTGAAATAGCTGCTTTTGGCTGCTGTATCCCCTTTTATACTGAATATTTCAATACTTAACCAGTTGTAGAATGACTATGTAAACAATACATTTCAGAAGAAATTACACTCCCAGAGGGTTGTGGGACAGAGAGATAGCAAACTGTTAATTTTCCATTGTTCTCTTAAAGAGCCCGTTTCTCAAAAACTCTGGCATGAAGAGAAATCATCAGCTTATTTTACTGAGCATTAAATTGTATGTTAACTGTCTCTGCTTTACATAAAACATATTAGTGGACTCCCCTTAATGAGATACAAAGTTCCCAAGATACAAATTTATTTTAAAACAATCCCTAAGATGTTCACACTAATTAAAATTTAAAATCCATTAATTGATTGCTCTCTACTCCCCACACAGATTATATAGATCATGTGATTTATTTATTTTTGTACATGGTAAATGATGAGCCATTCTTTTATAAATTCTGCAAAAATGTATGAATCCAAATATAAGTAAAATGACATAAGCCATATTTTTCAAATAAAAATAACTAAGCTTAAATCATTCCAGGCATGCTGTTAAACCTGCCTAACTTCCCTTAGAATAGCGAAATCAAGAAAATCCCTTTATCCATATTGGCTGCTTTCTTTAGGAGTTTAAAAGCCCCATTGAATCTCCTATCCCCAATATATTAAATACATTAAGTGGGTGGTGCGTTTTTGCTAATCGTTCAAAAAGAACTAAAGCACAAGACCAAACTTTGTTTTGGTTAGTTCTTAAAGGGAAATAAGGACTCTGAAATAGTCCCACTGTCCATTGTAATACATCCCCTGGTGATAAAATTCATTGGTATGAAATTAAGCCAAGAGGTTTAGTGTATTCAAATCAAAACTCTTTTCATGAGAGGTTCAATACATGAATGCTATTGCTACTTGAATTGTGAAAATATTTAATGGGATTTTATCCTGTGACACTCAGTAAAGGAGCTGGCAGTACTGACTTAGACAGTTTTTACATATCAGAGTAAAACAAGTAAAATGTGTTTATTTAAGAGGTCTCTCTGCAGATCATCTTCAAAGAGATTTAAATGAGCTTAACCAGTGCTCAAATATAAATAAATAAATAAATAAATAAATAAATGACTTATATCTCCATAAGATCTTACTTTTGATCACCATCTTTGGGGCATATTTATGTAAGTGCGAGTGGACATGATACAATGTAATGTATCATGTCTGCTGCACATTGATAAATGCCGACAGCATAAGCTGTCGGCATTTATTATTGCACCAGCAGTTCACCAGAACTGCTTGTGCAATACCGCCTCCTGCCGATTTGCGGCCAATCGGCCGCTAGCAGGAGTGTCAATGAACCTGATCGTATTCAATCAAGTTGACTTCATAACTTCTGTTTCCGGCAAGCCTGAAGGCCCCTTAAAGTGAGAAGTATATATTAGTGTGGAAAAATCTAAGGTCATTCATAACTTGAGCAACAATATTTAAGGGACATGCTATTTTGTATCAATGATATGGTCTTCCTCTATCTTTTAGTCTCTTTCTTTCTAACATCTATTTTGGTATCTCAGATTTTATTGGTGACATTTTGACTGCAGAATATACAAAAATGCTAATATTACCATCTGAGAAATATTTCATTTTTGACAGCTCAAAAAATACTGAACCAGCTTAGTTTAAATTTTTAGGGCTTTTATCCAGATTACACACACACTTTTTTCAACCTTTCAAGAATTATAAACGACAAAGCTGCAGACAATAAAAGAATGTTAATGCATCAAGGACCACTTTTGGCACTCCTACACCAGCTTCCAACGTATTCAATGCCACATCTGCCCCAGATGCCAGTGCATTCAGCCCCCTCTTATTAACTGGTGTTACTAATGGGAATTAGATAAATGTTACTATTTTTGATCATCTTTATCTTCAGATCTTCAAATGGCAGTTCATATTTTTGGGCACATTTAGCTCTGTAGTTCATGTCTAATATAGTGCCTAAAGGGGGCTAGTGGTCTAGTGGATGTTTTGTTAAATTTTCATGTTTTCAAAGTTGTTTACTTGATGTCCAGTTACAGGGCATAAGGAGGGGTAGTGGTCCAGTGGATGTTTCGTTCATGTTTTGGGCACAGTTAGCAGTGTATTCCATGTCCTAATATATGGTCTAAAGTTGACTGGTGGTCTAGTGGATGTATTGTTCTATGCTCTTGTTGTAATATGGCTGTTACTATTTTTGTGGCATTTTTTTAAAAAATAATTTTTGTTAAGGTTCAATTCAAGGCATACAAATAGTAATTGTCAATTCACAACAGATAGTACAAAGAAAACTAGTTTCATGGCATATGACCAATACAAATCAGGGTGAATATACATTGCATTTTTACTTGACAGTTTACACATTTAGTAAGCACAGTCGGCTAGATTTAGAGTTTTGTCGGTAACGACCCAAGTAGCTAACGCATGCTTTTTTTTCCCCGCACCTTTTAAATACCGCTGGCATTTAGAGTTCACAGAATGGCTGCGTTTTCAGTGCGTTAGGCTCCAAAAAAGGAGCGTAGAGCATAATTTACCGCCACTGCAACTCTCGATACCAGCGGTGCTTACGGACGTGGCCAGCTTCAAAAACGTGCTCGTGCACGATTCCCCCATAGGAAACAATGGGGCAGTTTGAGCTGAAAAAAAACCTAACACCTGCAAAAAAAGCAGCGTTAAGCTCCTAACGCAGCCCCATTGTTTCCTATGGGGAAACACTTCCTATGTCTGCACCTTACACCCTAACATGTACCCCGAGTCTAAACACCCCTAACCTTACACTTATTAACCTCTAATCTGCCGCCCCCGCTATCGCTGACCCCTGCATATTATTATTAACCCCTAATCTGCCGGTCCGTACACCGCCGCAACCTACATTATCCCTATGTACCCCTAATCTGCTGCCCATAACACCGCCAACCCCTATATTATATTTATTAACCCCTAATCTGCCCCCCACAACGTCACCTCCACCTACCTACAATTATTAACCCCTAATCTGCCGACCGGACCCCACCGCTACTATAATAAATGTATTAACCCCTAATCCGCCTCACTAACCCTATAATAAATAGTATTAACCCCTAATCTGCCCTCCCTAACATCGCCGACACCTAACTTTAAGTTTTAACCCCTAATCTGCCGACCGGACCTCACCGCTACTATAATAAATGTATTAACCCCTAATCTGCCTCACTAACCCTATAATAAATAGTATTAACCCCTAATCTGCCCTCCCTAACATCGCCGACACCTAACTTCCAGTATTAACCCCTAATCTGCCGACCCGACCTCACCGCTACTATAATAAATGCATTAACCCCTAATCCGCCTCACTAACCCTATAATAAATAGTATTAACCCCTAATCTGCCCTCCCTAACATCGCCGACACCTAACTTCAAGTATTAACCCCTAATCTGCCGACCGGACCTCACCGCTACTCTAATAAAAAAAATTTCTGCGGCTGGAGTTTTGTCGTTAGAGTTCTAACGCTCACTTCAGCCATGACTCTAAATACCGGCGTTAGAAAGATCCCATTGAAAAGATAGGATACGCAATTGATCTAAGGGGATCTGCGGTATGGAAAAGTCGCGGCTGGAAAGTGAGCGTTAGACCCTTTCCTGACTGACTCCAAGTACCAGCGGGCGGTAAAAACCAGCATTAGGAGCCTCTAACGCTGGTTTTGACGGCTACCGCCAAACTCTAAATCTAGGCGCTAGTTTCCCAACAAACTATGTACCCACTGGAAGATTCACGAGGTCACTCTTGGACCTCTTAATAATATACAAAATACAAAGCTAAAGTAGGTAATCAGAAATAGACGGAGACCACTCTTGGGTCTCAAATAATTAACCTTTTTTTTTTTTTTTTTTTAAAGTAAATTTTTATTGAGGTTATAAATTGTAAACAATATATATAAAGAATCATACACAAAGTTGACAAGAAACAAAGTCAGACACTAACCCATAGCGTAACGTAATCCTCCACACAATGTTATAGATATTGGGTATTAAAGAAAAACCTCCATTTTATATATTTCTACAGTAAGTTCCTCTCTTAGTACAATAAGCCTCTTTTGGGCCTAAGAAGATTCACATAAATTAGAATTAACTCTAAGGGGTTCAGTATCTAGTAGATAATGGCTTGGAAAGGCATAAGCAGCATGCTATATTGTAATATAATTATAACAGTGAAACCTCATTTTTTTAGTTGTACCTTATGTGTGGCTCTGTGTGCACAATTATGTTATATTTACCAACCCTATCAACTATATATCAAACCAAGGGAACAATACAGTATAGACCAACATTAGATTATCCTAATATAGTACAAACATACTAGAGTGCAAGAGGACATGGGACTTATTAGTGAGAATAATATGATGATAAACTTAATGTCCATAAATGAATATTTAGAATGTCAGGGAAGGGCAAATCTAAAGTTATAACTCAAAACACCCACAATTAGACAGCTTTAACATACTGAATTATCTGTATATGGGATCCTAATGTGACCATTTCATGTCTAAAGAGTGCATGCTTCTAGCTATAGTCTGGTTTAATGGCGGGCAAAATCAGTATCCTAGAAACCCATAATATTAGGAGCAGCATACAGTTAGGCAGAACATTAGTTAAGTGCTACCATATATATCATAACAATGGCTGTCATATAATCAGGTACTAAATATATTACAATTAAAGTTCAGCCGGAGCTGTCCATTGCATAGTATAAACTGCTGCGTATTATAGCACTAGGAGAGTCATGCAAAAATGGTTGGCCTTGTATCAGTCCGGTATTGCCAAGAATGTACATCACCCTACTCCGGATCTCCAGGGTCGCATCGGATAGCTAACTTTCACTCCGCATCTCATTGCCACTCTCAGAATGTCTCTAGGGGAGGCTGCTTCACGAAGCATAATGTAATCATGAACAACAAGGCCACGCTTCAGCGAAATGAATATAGGGGCGGTAGGTAGGAGCTCCGTGCCTGTCAGGAGTGCGCTCAGCCCGGTTCCTACTCTCTCTTGCTGTGTAAGTTCCGATTGCTCTCGATTATCGATCACATTGTGTGTGACACATATACCTCGGTCTGGGAATGACATCCTCCCCTCGCTTTGTAGTGACATAGCCGGACTTTGCTGGAGGCCCGCATCGGGAGCGTGAGTTTCCAATCCAAGTTCGGCAGTACAATTGCTAGAAAGCTGCGATACAGCTGTCTCTCGCAACATGGCGCAAAAGCTAATTTCGAAGTTCGTCAGGATTTGCTCCAAAACACTAAGTATGCCTTCCATTGTCATGATGTAATCTCATAGGAGATGTTATCCCCCCTCAAATGTAGTTTGCAGCAGAGAGAGGAATTTCTTCAGCGCAAAAGGCTGACTGGTTCGATACGTTAGATCGATGAAAGGGGGGGTTAGGAAAGGTATAGGCTGCTCCAAGGCCTCTGTAACGCACCTTCCCTTATCAGGTCTGCATGTTCTTGTTGGGCAGAGAGAGTTAGATTGATCTGATCCCTGAGTTGTAATGATCAGAGATCCCTTAGGAAAAGTCAGATCGGCAGGTCTCAGAGAGAATAATCAGCCGTTTATAACCACAACAAGGTGGAGCACTACTGAACAGCAGCCATCTTATTCGGTGGTCGGACACGCCCCCAATTAACCTTTTTTTTATATATAAAGTACTCAACCACCTTAAGTCATGTGATATAAACTGGTATATGGGGGAAGGAATATAGTATACTGCCGAACTGACTATAGGTTGTAAAATAAGTTTTGGAATTAAGAAAACTGATGTGAGTGTGAGATCTCCTTGCAGATAGATACCTAGATTAGTATTATTATTCACATTATTCCATCTATCTGTCTGTCTGTATGTATGTATGTCTGGTGTCTCTATGCAGCTTTGCTCGTTTTGGTCTTAGAAAAATTATATTCTCAGTAAGAAACTATGGTACATGATCATGTCAGTGTTCTGATATATTATACACATCTAAAGGAGGGAAACTGTAGCCCATTGAGATATGGCCAGATTTAGACATGAAAACCTTATATAGAATAAAGCCATATTAGATAATATAGTAAAGCCTCTGTCAGGGAGCCCCTGCTTTAGTAAAAGTAACCCCTGCATGACTCAATGAATTATGTGACTACCACTGCATAAATAAACCATCTGTGTCAATAAAGGTATGCCAAACTAGTATGGGTAATAGAGCATGCGTCTTAAAAAAAGAGATTAGCTTTTACATATATTTTTGGAAAAGAAGCATGCTAACAATGATATTGGTTTTATTCAATATATGGGCTAGAATATGTTGCCCCGGCCATAGACAACACAATCTCCCCTATGTAAAACCTTAATATAACCAAACAGCATAGTATAAGTATAGTTATGCCATGAAGGTTGGAGATCTGGCAGTGTTATGAGTGTTATTCAAAGTGGTACTATAAACAAAGCTGCAGTGTAGACATATATCAGACTAAATAGGAACATTAACTAATAGTCTTACTTATCACATGAATATATCTAACAGAGAGCTTTGAAAGAGACTTATGTTTCACCTATATTCTGCTTGTTAATAACAAATTGGAGGATTAGGTGGGGGTTTGTATATAGCAATATCCAAAATTGGTAGGATGGTCCTAAATTAATAATTAGTAAGTAATTATCTGGTAACTCTCTGGTAACTGTACAGTAATTGTATGCAGTAGGGTATATTATTGCATGCATTTGATTTATACTAGGTGTAGTTTATACATAATCAGAGCTGGATCACACAAATATGTATATAGGCACAACATAACGTAAAGGAAAATGTAAAAACAATGCTATCAACTGGGCTATCAACTAGGCACTGGTTTATTTGAAAGATAAACTATTAAATAGGAGTTCTGCACACCCTATCTCAGGCCTCTGTAAAAGTGGAATATATTAATGCAGAGAGGCGATATGAGTAACAGATTACTAGACATCATTCAACAGTAGTATGCCTGGAATCAGAAAAATAACTTATAGTAACAAAGTTCCGCATGCATGTAATAGGCTATGTAGAAGGGGATGATAAATGGGTTAATAACTCTTGAAACAATAGGATATAAACTTAGCAGTATAGTGGGATCACAGTGTGCAAAAGTCTTTCAGAGCAGATCATTGCAAGTTTAACATATTACCATGTTATTTACACTGCTAAGGTCTGTGTGCTACCGGCGATGTTCGGCCTATTCCAACTTTAAACTGAAGCTTAACCTGAGAGAACTATAAACCAGGTTTCAGTAGCATTGGATCCAGCAGCTCTTCAAACGGTCCCATCTGAAATTCTGGTCAGTGTTGAAAGTGCGAGCAGATAACCCGCTTAACCTTTCATGACAGGGTCTTTACCTCCAGGGTCCCATCCATGTAGTAGATTGATGAAGAAGTAGTAGGTTCTGCATCTGCAACATAGAGGGATATACTGGGTAAAAGTCCAATAGGCACTGCATAGCATGGATTCCTGATGGCGCTTTGAAGTGATGATCTCAGGAGTGTCAGGGAGTTCATCGTGGTAAGTTTGAAGCTTAGGTTGCCATAGGGTAATTAGGCACCCTGAACAGAGTGACAGAGGAGGCTTCACTGTAGGACATTGAATCCCTGTAGAAGGTGTTGATCTCTTCTCTGCTCTGGGGAAGGTTTCAATGAGTTCTACCTTATCTGGTTCTTGTGGTTTGTCCTCTTTTAAAGCCTGGGTCACAGTAGTGACCGGCACTACTAGGCTCCATACAAGGCTTTGAAAATGGCCGTCCAGTATTCTGTGAACTTTCTTCTCCCATGCGTCTATCGCCCCCATATCTAAGGGTGCCGTTTTTCACCTCTGTGGTATGTCAGTTTAGCTTAGTGAGCACGGTTAAGGTGCTCCTTTGTTAGTTTTAACCATTTGTTGTTAGCTATAGTGACGAGGCTCACAATAGGCCGAAACGTACGTCTGGGGTTTTGCTGTTTCTCTTGTTCAGAGAGAGATTGCCTGGTATTTCAGGGCTGGACTGTACTGTAAAGTCAGGATCAGACTGATATGCTTCAGGAAAGTTCTTCTCTGTGAAAGGCACATATTAAACAAAAAGAGGCTGCTTCTTGGGTGGTAACTAGCCATAGAACAAGCTATTATGCTATTGTTCGTTCCCAGGTTGAGCGCTTCTCTCTTTTTATTTATGCAAATTATGACACTTAGGGAACTCTCCCTAAGTGGGATGCGGGAATCCAGACATGGACCCGTTGCTCAGTGTGCCTAGAGGGATATGGCTGCACCTCACTGATGAGGCCCACAATAGGCCGAAATGTACGTCTGAGGTTTTGCTGTTTCTCTTGTTCAGAGAGGGATTGCCTGGTATTTCAGGGCTGGACTGTACTGTGAAGTCAGGATCAGACTGATATGCTTTAGGAAAGTTCTTCTCTGTGAAAGGCATATATTGAGCAAAAAGAGGCTGCTTCTTGGGTGGTAACTAGCCATAGAACAAGCTATTATGCTATTCTTCGTTCCTAGGTTGAGCGCTTCTCTCTTTTTATTTATGAAAAGAAGAGTATCCTTTGAGGCAGGAATGGTTGTCGACTCTTCATGAAAGGTTTTAGAGGAAGGAAATTTGTTGTTTTCCTGAGTAAATAGCTTATTTTTTATTTGAGCACAGAGCTTCTAGTATTTGCATCTTGTCATGGCCACTGCTTAGACCCGCCCCCTTTTGTGGAATTTTTTAACTTAATGTTCAATTACAGGGCATAGGGAGGGGGGCAGAAGTTTACCTTTTCAAACATTGATTCATAAACTTTGTAATATTTTGGGGGCATCTCCAGCTCTTCAAATACTCTTAATGGATTTAAAAAAAATGTCAACCAGGTGTCACCTATAATATTGCAAATATACCACCATGTGCCACAGCCCTAGTGGTACTCTGGATGTCTACCTTTCTGCTGTCCACTTGTGCTGCTCGCCACTATAAACTTTTCATAATCAAAGTAATCTGAATTTTATTATCCTTTTTTATACACCATGTGCCAGCGCTATATTGCTGCTGCTTTGGGTGCCCGGACTGCCTGCCCTATGGATGTAATTAAACATGTCTTCAATCATATTCTTTGTTATAGATGTGTGGGTTATTCTTAAAAAACAATATTCAGTCACATTCTTTGTTATAGATCTGTGGTATATTTAGCTGTCTACTTAGGACCCCATTTATGAAATGGATGCATCTTCAGGGCCTGAACATTGAAATGCTTAAGAACACTGCTAATTAGCCTCCCACCACTTCAAAGGTTGCAGAGTTAAATCATCGGGATTGTATCTGATCTGGATGATTGACAAGCCCTGCTCACATGCAGTTGGTTCAGTGAGAGAGGGGTGTGGCTGCAGAAGAATTTGATTGTGCAATGTTATTTGCAGGCAGTGGATACCAATTACAGGATCTATTCTGATTCTGATTCATTCAGAAATTACTCCTGTGAATGCTCCCCATGAAGTCTTCCAGAGGCGAAAAATGACTTTCTACTTTTCTTTGTTATATAGTTTATTCCATAAAGTTTATGAAATTGTATATGGGGAGAAGTAGAAAACAGATTATATTGTATGGGACCGAATCAGATGCTTTGCAGCTTCAACATACACTCACCGGCCACTTTATTAGGTACACCTTGCTAGTACCGGGTTGGACCCCCTTTTTTCTTCAGAACTGCTTTAATTCTATGTCACATAGATTCAACAAGGTGTTGGAAACATTCCTCAGAGATTTTGATCCATATTGACATGATAGCATCACGCAGTTGCAGCAGATTTGTTGGCTGCACATCCATGATGAGAATTGCCCGTTCCACCACATCCTAAAGGTGTTCTATTGGATTGAGGTCTGGTGACTGTGAAGGCCATTGGAGTACAGTGAACCCATTGTCATGTTCAAGAAACCAGTTTGAGATTATTTGAGCTTTGTGACATAGTGCATTATCCTGCTGGAGGTAGCCACCATAAGATGGGCACACTGTAGTCATAAAGGGATGGACATGGTCAGCAACAATACTCAGGTAGCCTGTGGCATTTAAACAATGTTCAATTGGTACAAAGGGGCCTAAAGTATACCAAGAAAATATCCCCTACACCATTACACCACCAGTACCAGCCTGAACTGTTGATACAAGGCAGTATGGCTCCATGCTTTCATGTTGTTTACACCAAATTCTGACCCTACCATCTGAATGTCGCAGCTGAAGTCGAGACTCATCAGACCAGACAATGTTTTTCCAATCTTCAATTCTCCAATTTTGGTGAGCCTTTGCAAATTGTAGCCTCAGTTTCCTGTTCTTAACTGACAGGAGTGGCACCCGGTGTGGTCTTCTGCTGCTGTAGCCCATCTGATTAAAGGTTCGATGTGTTGTGCATTCAGAGATGGTATTCTGCATACCTTGGTTGTAATGAGTGGTTATTTTGAGTAACTGTTTTCTTTCTATTATCTTGAACCAGTCTGCCCATTCTCCTCTGACCTCTAACATCAACAAGGCATTGTACACACTCCTGCTGCTCACTGGATATTTTCTATTTTTTTCACCATTCTCTGTAAACCCTAGAGATGGTTGTGTGTGAAAATCCCAGTAGATCAACAGTTTTAGAAATACTCAGACCAGCCCGTCTGGCACCAACAACCATGCCATGTTTAAAGTCTCTTAAATCCACTTTCTTCCCCATTTTGATGCTCGGCAAGTCGTCTTCATCACATCTAGATATATATTTATGTTACACATTACCCTCTCACAAGTACTATTCTTGAGATGGGTATCAAATGAACTTTTGGGTACTTGTTAATATTCCTTTGTGCTAATCAAATGTAGATGTGTCATGTGTATTAGACAAACTTTTAATGTGTATGTACTGTTATGTGGTTACTATGGTAACAATTAGTAACAGGGGCTGGAAGCTAGGGGGTGTGTCAGGTTGCTAATTAGGTGCACACCTGGCTATACCTATCCACCCGAATACTAACTAAATTGCTGCCATAGTTACTGATTGAGAATGATCACACATTGGCTGAAACTTCAATTGACTGTCCAATTAGATAATTTTTTAGGTTTTTCAATATGGTATATAGCAAGTGTATATTTTAATGTTTTATTATAGCCTGATGAAACAGCCCGTAGGCGGCTGAGAAACGCGTCGCTGTGTTATTAAAGATTTTTACTTTTTTATACACTTGCTTGTGTGGTATTTTGACCCAATAACCTGTTGTGGGGTTATATGTAGCCCTCTCCCATAAAACGTCATACTACTGGAAGTCGAGGACTACTTGCTGTGGTTTGTCTACTGGGCGACTTGTGGTTCCAGCTTGCTGTTACTGCACCTGGAGGTGCTTTATCTCCTGTGAGTATACCCATTAGGGTTTTATTCTCCCTGGGCTCAAACAATACTAGGCCATGTTGGTTTGCCTCTCCCTTTTCTAGGCATAGGATCTAAGGCCTAAGCCTTCAAGGAACACCGACTGGATCTATTTGGAGGTCTATCAGTGAGCTGGACTACTGTGAAGTTTCAGCCTGCTCCATTAGCACCATCTGGGTGCTCCATGTTTGTGAGTATATATAGTGCCTTCTGTACACTTATCTATCTGTTTTGGTGGTACTGGGCCATTGTGGCGCCTCTGTGTTCTTCTATTTACATTTAAATTTGTATTACATTGTAAGGTTTAAATATATATCTTTATTGCATGCTTAGGTAGCTAGAATTGGGCAAGTCGGCATCTAGCACAGAAAATAGAAAATCACATTCATTCACAATATATCGACTTTCTGCAATCTCTATATACTTCTGTCTTCAGATGTGTGAATAGCCTGTATTGTGAGTGTGCTCAGTCATGTGTTGGTATAGTATCATGTGTCTATTCTGTATCATGATCAGTGCTGTGTTGTCAGTTTGTGCTATGATCATATCATTGCATTACATCATGGGTGTGTGCTTTGTCATTTGTCTATGCAGTGTCATGGGTCTTTCTTATGACATAGGTTTGTGTGGATTCAAGCTAATTCCTTGAGTTGATCAGCCAAATATATTTTTGGACGAAATGAAAAAAGAACGAATGATTGCTTAACAGAATTGATTTGTTCATTTGTATGTGTCAATTGGTACCAAAAAAGGTGCATGGAGGAAGGAGTTATATTGTTTGGTTAATCAGCTCCTTTGCTTGTAATAATTTACAGGGTATCTGACTATTCATGTATCCATCGCCCTCTGTCCAATCCTGCAACAATATTACTAATTAATGATGTTAGGGACAGACAGTCAGGCACTAAATGTTCGCTTTTAGTTATACAGGTTTGTCGAATCAAGCCTTAACCTAGCATAGGGAGTTGGAAAATTAGAGGGGGCTCAGACATATTTAATCACTTTGATGTGAGCTATTGGAATATGCTGTTGAGTGACTTATGTGTCTCTGTGAGCAAGTCACTGACTCAAATTCAATCATAGAGTTGTATTCTCTGTTAACATTGAAAAATAGGTTATTTTAATTGTTCACCTTTTATAGTGCAAGTTATTTGTCAATATTAGCTGTCTATTGGCTAGATTACGAGTTGTGCGTTAGGCTTAAAAAGCAGCGTTAGCCGGTCCTAACGCTGCTTTTTAACGCCCGCTGGTCTCACGAAGCATGTTCCCTTAGACATATGGTCCTGAGAGATCCACCAGGATAGAGAGTCTCTCGTTATGGAGTCCAGAACTATCTTCTGAGAGAGATCCGAGTGGTTTCCGTTCCATTGTCTGAGCATGCATAACTGTACAGGTCTCTGATGGAAACGAGCAAAAGAAATAATATCCATAGAAGCAACTATTAGACCAATTACTTCCATACATTGAGCCACTGTTGAATGGATAGAGGACTGAAGTGAAAGACAAGAAGCAAGAATCTTGGATTTTCTGTCATCCCTCAGAAAAATCTTCATGGACAGAGAGTCTATGAACATTCCCAAAAAGCATACCCTGGTGTCTGGCACCAGGGAACTCTTTTCCAGATTTAATTTTCACCCGTGGGAACTAGTGATGTTGCGAATAGTTCGCCGGCGAATAGCTTGTTCACGTTCGCCGCGGCGGGCGAACATATGCAATGTTCGGTCTGCCCCCTATTCGTCATCATTGAGTAAACTTTGACCCTGTACCTCACAGTCAGCAGACACATTTCAGCCAATCAGCAGCAGACCCTCCCTCCCAGACCCTCCCACCTCCTGGACAGCATCCATTTTAGATTAATTCGGAAGCTGCATTCTTAGTGAGAGGAGGGACAGTGTAGCTGCTGCTGATTTAATAGGGAAATCGATAGCTAGGCTAGTGTATTCAGGGTCCACTACAGTCCTGAATGACTCATCTGATCTCTGCTGTAAGGACAGCACCCCAAAAACCCCTTTTTAGGGCTAGAACATCAGTCTGCTTTTTTTTTTTTTCCTGTGTAATCTAATTGCAGTTGCCTGCCTGCCAGCGTGTGTGTCAGGCTCACAGCGTATACTGTGCCCACTTGCCCAGTGCCATCACTCATATCTGGTGTAACAGTAGTGTACATTTAAAAAAAACAACACTTTTTTGACTGTGAAATAATAGCAGTCAGTTTCCTTCACACGTGTGCGTTCCAGGGCCTGCCAGGGCACAGTGTCACACCAGTGCAACTCATATCTGGTTTAACAGTAGCGTACATTTAAAAAAAAAAAAACTTTTTTGACTGTGAAATAATAACAGTCAGTTTCCTTCACACATGTGCGTTTCAGGGCCTGCCAGGGCACAGTGTCACACCAGTGCAACTCATATCTGGTGTAACAGTAGTGTACATTAACCCCTTAATGACCACAGCACTTTTCCATTTTCTGTCCGTTTGGGACCAGGGCTATTTTTACATTTCTGCGGTGTTTGTGTTTAGCTATAATTTTCCTCTTACTCGTTTACTGTACCCACACATATTATATACCGTTTTTCTCGCCATTAAATGGACTTTCTAAAGATACCATTATTTTCATCATATCCTATAATTTACTATACAAAAAATTATAAAATATGAGGAAAAAAATGGATAAAACACACTTTTTCTAACTTTGACCCCCAAAATCTGTTACTCATCTAAAACCACCAAAAAACACCTAAATAGTTTCTAAATTTTGTCCTGAGTTTAGAAATACCCAATGTTTACATGTTCTTTGCTTTTTTTGCAAGTTATAGGGCCATAAATACAAGTAGCACTTTGCTATTTCCAAACCATTTTTTTTCAAAATTAGCGCTAGTTACATTGGAACACTGATATCTGTCAGGAATCCCTGAATAGCCATTGACATGTGTATATTTTTTTTTAGAAGACATCCCAAAGTATTGATCTAGGGCCATTTTGGTATATTTTATGCCACCATTTCACCACCAAATGCGATCAAATAAAACAAATTGTTCACTTTTTCACAAATTTTTTCACAAACTTTAGGTTTCTCACTGAAATTATTTACAAATAGCTTGTGCAATTATGGCATAAATGGTTGTACATTTTTCTCTGGGATCCCCTTTGTTCAGAAATAGCAGACATATATGGCTTTGACGTTGCTTTTTGATAATTAGAAGTCCACTAAATGCCACTGCGCACCACACGTGTATTATGTCCAGCAGTGAAGGGGTTAATTAGGGAGGATGTAGGGAGCTTTTTGGGGTAATTTTAGCTGTAGTGTAGTGTAGTAGACAACCCAAAGTATTGATCTAGGCCCATCTTGGTATATTTCATGCCACCATTTCACCGCCAAATGCGATCAAATAAAAAAAAAAAAAACGTTACATTTTTCCAAATTTTAGGTTTCTCACTGAAATCATTTACAGACATTTTGTGCAATTATGGCACAAATGGTTGTAAATGCTTCTCTGGGATCCCCTTTTTTCAGAAATAGCAGACATATATGGCTTTGGCATTGCTTTTTGGTAATTAGATGGCTGCTAAATGCCGCTGGGCACCACACGTGTATTATGCTCAGCAGTGCAGGGGTTAATTAGGGAGCTTGTAGGGAGCTTGTAGGGTTAATTTTAGCTTTAGTGTAGTGTAGTAGACAACCTCAAGTATTGATCTAGGCCCATTTTGGTATATTTCATGCCACCATTTCACCGCCAAATGCGATCAAATTAAAAAAAATAGTCAACTTTTTCACAAACTTTAGGTTTCTCACTGAAATTATTTACAAACAGCTTGTGCAATTATGGCACAAATGGTTGTAAATGCTTCTCTGTGATCCCCTTTGTTCAGAAATAGCAGACATATATGGCTTTGACGTTGCTTTTTGGTAGTTAGAAGGCCACGAAATGCAACTGTGCACAACACATGAATTATGCCCAGCAGTGAAGGGGTTAATTAGGTAGCTTGTAGGGAGCTTGCAGGGTTAATTTTAGCTTTAGTGTAGAGATCAGCTTCCCACCTGACACATCAGACCCCCTGATCACTCCCAAAGAGCTCTCTTCCCTCCCCCACCCCACAATTGTCCCCGCCATCTTAAGTACTGGCAGAAAGTCTGCCAGTACTAAAATAAAAGGTATCTTTTATATATATATATATATATATATATTTTTTAGCATATTTACATATGCTGTTGTGTAGGATCCCCCCCTTAGCCCCCAACCTCCCTGACCCCCCCAAAACAGCTTCCTAACCCTCCCTCTCTGCCTTATTGGGGGCCATATTGGGTACTGGCAGCTCCCAGATCACTTAGATTTCCAAGTACTAAATATTTTGCACCCCTTTCTCCCACTTATAAAAATATTTTCTCTGTAGTGTAGCGGTTCCCACCCGCTCCCTCCCCGTGCACGCGCCCGCCCGCCTCCTCCAGTGCTTGCCCGCCTCCCACTTCAGCTCCCATCCACCAACGAATGCGGCCATCGATGCCCGGTTTGCACCGGAGGGGTAAAATTTGTTATTGCAGGATGCCTCGATATCGAGGCATTCTGCAATAACCGGAAAGCAGCTGGAAGCGATCAGGATCGCTTCCAGCTGCTTTACAAACCGAGGACGTATGCCATACGTCCTCAGGCGTTAACTGTATTTTTTCTGAGGATGTATGGCGTACGTCCTCGGTCATTAAGTGGTTAAAAAAAAAACTAGAAATTTTACTGTGAATTAATAGCAGTCAGTTTCCTTCACACGTGTGCGTTTCAGGGCCTGCCAGGGCACAGTGTCACACCAGTGCAACTCATATCTGGTGTAACAGTAGTATACATTAAAAAAAAAACCTAGAAATTTGGCTGTGAAATAATAGCAGTCAGTTTCCTTCACGCGTGTGCGTTTCAGGGCCTGCCAGGGCACAGTGTCACACCAGTGCAACTCATAACTGGTGTAACAGTAGTGTACATTTAAAAAAAAAAACACTCACATAAATGAAAAAAAGACTACACCTTCTACTCTCCCCCACACAACTGCTATACAAGAATCAACCACATTATGATAGACTCTCACGGCCTCTCTCTTGCTGCACAGTGCAACATTGGTAATATTACTTGGTCTGACCACGCCCCTATCACTTGTATCATTCTTTGGCCGGACTTGCCGATCACCAATAAGACATGGAAGCAAGATGATACGTTACTGGACAATCCTACATTTTTGGGAGAAATAGAGAAATCTCCAACAGAATATTTCTCATTAAACGAAAACACAGCCTTGTCCTCTACAATAGAATGGGAGGCTCATAAATCAGTTATTCGTGGCCTCTTTATCAAACAGAGTTCGAAAATAGCAAAAGAATCCAGGGTTTATCATGCCTCTCTCCTAGAAAGAATTAACACCCTAGAAAAAGCTCACAAGCAAAACCCTTCTATTGACTCGGTCTTCCATGACCTTACTTTAGCCAGAACAGAACTTAAAGAACTCCTCACCAAAACATACCAACGTAATGCACTACACCTAAAACAGTGTTATTATGAAGGGGGAAATAAACCGGGAAAAATTCTAGCAAGAACTCTCCGCAGGCAACAGTTATCCTCTTACATACATTCTATCAAATTAAAAAACAGCACCCCAGTCACAAGCAGCAAACTTATTGCCTCTACCTTTAGAGACTATTATAGATCGCTATACAACATAGCGGACACTTCGACTGCCCCACACACACAATTAGAACTGGGCTCTCTCGAGGAACAAACGAATAAATACTTTAAGGACATCACCCTCCCCTCTCTTACTGAGGAGGAAAAACTTGACCTAGCCTCCCCTTTCTCTGAAGACGAACTACAAACAGCAATCAAAGACATGCTGACAGGCAAGAGCCCGGGCCCAGACGGTTACACCCCTAAATATTACAAAATGCTTAGTAAAATATTATCTCCTCATTTGCTAAAACTTTTTAATTCCCTAAGAGACAGACCCACATTATCCAAATCACTGCTCGAGGCGCATATTACAGTTATCCCCAAACCAGGGAAGCCAGCCAACTGCCCAGAGAATTTTAGGCCCATCTCTCTTATAAATTCGGATATGAAACTTCTTGCCAAGGTCCTTGCAAATAGACTGAATAAATACTTACCAAAACTGATCTCCCCAGACCAATCTGGCTTCATTCCAGGCCGAGAAGCCAGCGACAACACTATTAAGATATTGCAATTGATTAATTTTGCTAAACTGTCGCGGACTCCAATGGCCCTTTTTGCAACCGACGCGGAGAAGGCCTTCGATAGGGTGCGTTGGTCTTTTCTGCGCAAGTCAATGACTATGATGGGAATCCCTGAACCCTTCCTAAACTCGGCTATGGCTTTATACTCCTCCCCAAACGCAAAGATTAGAATAAATGGCACTCTCTCTGAGTCTTTTGAAATCAATAATGGCACTAGACAGGGCTGTCCCTTATCCCCTCTTCTTTTTGCCATATCTATCGAAGTATTAGCCAAAAAAGTAAGAGAAAACAAAGAGATCACGGGAATAATGGTGGGTGAGAAGGAACATAAGCAAGCCCTCTACGCTGATGAAGCGCTATTCTCCTTGACTAGTGCGGAGAAAGCTATTCCTGCACTGTCAACTGAGATAAAAAACTATGGTAAGATCTTCAACTTTCACCTAAATATCTCCAAATCGGAAATTCTCAACATTAACACTAACTCAACTCATGTACAAAAATTAATCAGTTATTATAACATTCCCATTGCCCAACACAAACTGAAATATTTGGGGATTAATCTTGCCCACACCAATCAGGATCTATACAAACTTAACTACAACACGATAAAGAATGAAATAATTAGAGACCTCTCGGTTTGGAAAAATAAAAAACTTTCGTGGTTAGGGAGAATAGGAGTTTTAAAAATGAATGTCCTCCCTCGCATCTTATATCTCTTCCAAACTCTCCCAATACAACTCCCTGTAGGATACATAAGTCAATTACAAAAAGCCTTTGAACAGTTCATTTGGGATGGCGCTAGACCTAGAATCCCCAGGAAGACCATGTATCTCTCTAGGGATAATGGAGGCCTAGGAGTTCCTTGTTTACAAACATATAAAACTGCAATATCCCTCCAACACATAGTAGAGTGGGGGCATAACTCACAAGATAAAGCCTGGATACACATAGACAGACAAATTTTCAAAATTAATAATGTAGCAACACTAGCCTGGATACCTCGTCAACAAAGACCTAAGATAACTGAAAAATACCATGTCACAACAGGGGTTCTATCAGACTGGGATAAACTAATATCCACTAGTACCCACGTTTCCTCGAGAGACGGTCCTCTAACACTGATTCTAGAACACACTGAACTCCCATACTGTCGTTTAGGCTTCACCAAACTACAACCGTACAGTCTTAGACTGGGATCAGTTTATTTTCTCTCAGAAAACGGTAGAACCAAGACACAGTCCGAACTGGAAGAAACCCATGGGGAGATATTCTCCTCATGGCTTCATTATCACCAACTGATTCACTATATCTCCCATCATAAATGCAAGGAGGTGCTCGGTAGGAGACTCACACCCTTTGAGACACTTTGTATCTCTATAACAACCCAGACACACTTAATTTCTAAACTTTACAAGATAATATCCAACTCCGAGGCAGCAAACCTCCCCTCATACACATACTCTTGGAACAGAGAACTGGATTGTGAAATAGATGCTGAAACCTGGCATCGAGCCTTTAGACTAATTAAAAAATCCTTGGTTTCGGCAACAACTCAAGAATATCATCTAAAGTTTTTGTGCAGGTGGTACTTGACCCCGGTGCGTCTCCATAGGATTTGCCCTGGGCTTAATGACACATGCTGGAGGGGTTGTGGGGAGGAGGGTTCTCTTCTACACATTTGGTGGTCATGCTCCCGGCTACTTAGATACTGGTCAGACATCTTGACAGAGATGTCAGAGATTCTTGGAGTTGCAATCCCTCATAACCCTAAAATTATTATGTTCCTTGACCTTCCCAAGGTAGAAGGGGTAGGCAAACGTCCATTACTTCTAATTATGCTGTCCGCTGCTAAAAAACTCATTCCAAAGCATTGGAAATCCCGGTCAGTCCCCACTAGTGAGACTTGGAGATCTACAGTTTCCGACCTTCTCTCGTTGGAGAGATATCATTTTCTAAAAACGCACCACTTGGAAACTTATGAACTGATGTTGGCAATGTGGCAAAGGAAAATATAATCTCTTAAATTGTCTTTTTTTTTCTTCTCTCCCCCCTGTTCCCCCAACTTTCTTCCCCCTTTCAGCACACTTGCTTCTTTTTCTCTTTTTCTTCTTTCTACCCGCACCTTTTTCTCTTCTGTATTCTTGAAAATTGTGTGGCCTTTGACAAACTGTTGTTGTCAAATCTCTGAAAACTACAAAATTCGAACAAGCACTGTGAGAAAAGTTTGGATATATTCTTAATATTGCAATTACTCAACTATTTTCTCATGCCTATATATTTCAAAACGGATAAGACATTTTTGGTCTGTAAAGTCTAAAACCTGGCCTGGTTGATTTCTTTGATCTGTAAGCTTTGTATAAGTTCCACTCCATGTTTCGCAATATGCTTATCTAGATATGTTACCTTAATGTCTTTTTCAATAACTTAATAAAGATTTAATAAAAAACAAACAAAAAAAAACACTTTTTTGACTGTGAAATAATAGCAGTCAGTTTCCTTCACTCGTGTGCGTTTCAGGGCCTGCCAGGGCACAGTGTCACACCAGTGCAACTCATATCTGGTGTAACAGTAGTGTACATTAAAAAAAAACTAGAAATTTGACTGTGAAATAATAGCAGTCAGTTTCCTTCACACGTGTGCGTTTCAGTGCCTGCCAGGGCACAGTGTCACACCAGTGCAACTCATATCTGGTGTAACAGTAGTGTACATTAAAAAAAAAACTAGAAATTTGACTGTGAAATAATAGCAGTCAGTTTCCTTCACACGTGTGCGTTTCAGTGCCTGCCAGGGTACAGTGTCACAACAGTGCAACTCATATCTGGTGTAACAGTAGTGTACATTTAAAAAAAAAAAAAAACTTTTTTGACTGTGAAATAATAGCAGTCAGTTTCCTTCACACGTTTGCGTTTCGGGGCCTGCCAGAACACAGTGTCACACCAGTGCAACTCATATCTGGTGTAACAGTAGTGTACATTAAAAAAAAAAACTAGAAATTTGACTGTGAAATAATAGCAGTCAGTTTCCTTCACACGTGTGCGTTTCAGGTCCTGCCAGGGCACAGTGTCACACCAGTGCAACTCATATCTGGTGTAACAGTAGTGTACATTAAAAAAAAAAATAGAAATTTGACGTTGAAATAATAGCAGTCAGTTTCCTTCACATGTGTGCGTTTCAGGGCCTGCCAGGGCACAGTGTCACACCAGTGCCACTCATATTTGGTGTAACAGTAGTGTACATTTAAAAAAAACAACACTTTTTTGACTGTGAAATAATAGCAGTCAGTTTCCTTCATACGTGTGCGTTTCAGGGCCTGCCAGGGCACAGTGTCACACCAGTGCAACTCATATCTGGTGTAACAGTAGTGTACATTAAAAAAAAAACTAGAAATTTGACTGTGAAATAATAGCAGTCAGTTTCCTTCACACGTGTGCGTTTCAGGGCCTGCCAGGGCACAGTGTCACACCAGTGCAACTCATATCTGGTGTAACAGTAGTGTACATTTAAAAAAAAAAAAAAAACACTTTTTTGACTGTGAAATAATAGCAGTCAGTTTCCTTCACATGTGTGCGTTTCAGGGCCTGCCAGGGCACAGTGTCACACCAGTGCAACTCATATCTGGTGTAACAGTAGTGTACATTAAAAAAAAAAAACTAGAAATTTGACTGTGAAATAATAGCAGTCAGTTTCCTTCACACGTGTGCGTTTCAGGGCCTGCCAGGGCACAGTGTCACACCAGTGCAACTCATATCTGGTGTAACAGTAGTGTACATTTAAAAAAAAAAAAAAAACACTTTTTTGACTGTGAAATAATAGCAGTCAGTTTCCTTCACATGTGTGCGTTTCAGGGCCTGCCAGGGCACAGTGTCACACCAGTGCAACTCATATCTGGTGTAACAGTAGTGTACATTAAAAAAAAAAAACTAGAAATTTGACTGTGAAATAATAGCAGTCAGTTTCCTTCACAAGTGTGCGTTTCAGGGCCTGCCAGGGCACAGTGTCACACCAGTGAAACTCATATCTGGTGTAACAGTAGTGTACATTTAAAAAAAAATACAATTTTGACTGTAATAGATGTCACGTGGGTGCCCGCTAGAAGAGAAGAAGAACAGGGGGAATGTTCAGATGGGGAGACAGAAAGGAGGAGGAGACGAGTTGGAAGCAGGGGGAGGTCATCGCAAGGAGCTAGTGGCACAGTCAGACAGCATGCATCGGCACCCGGCGTCAGCCAGACAGCACGCCAATCAACGCATGCTGTTGCCACCACCAAAATGCCGTCATTACAGAGCTCAGGTACAACCTTGTGCAAAAGGGGAGTTTGCGGTTGTGCAAATGGACTGTTTGTGGTTGTTTGCGGTGCGTTAAACGGGGAGTTTGGTCTGTCACTGTGAAGCAGGCATAACCCTTACACTACCTGATCGATACAACATCATAACTGATGTTTTAAAGCACGTTATTCCAAACAATTTAGGAATGTTAGGTGATTTATGCCCTTTATGGATTAAAACCAGACTCTGCATCAACAATGTAATTTTCCATGGGAGTTTTGCCATGGATCCCCCTCCGGCATGCCACAGTCCAGGTGTTAGTCCCCTTGAAACAACTTTTCCATCACTATTGTGGCCAGAAAGAGTCTCTGTGGGTTTTAAAATTCGCCTGCCTATTGAAGTCTATGGCGGTTCGCCCGGTTCGCGAACATTTGCGGAAGTCCGCGTTCGCCGTTCGCAAACGGAAAATTTTATGTTCGCGACATCACTAGTGGGAACGAAGAATAGATGACAAAAATCGGTATGGGATTTTGCTAAATGAAAAGATGGCGCCTAAAGATCTGACCACCTCCAAAAGGGCACCTAGGACCTTTGTATAGATCCGAGGAGGGGTAGCAAGGCCGAAGGGAAGGGGAAAAAAACTGGAAGTGTTTGTCTAGAAAGGCAAAACGCAGGAATTGTTGATGTTCCTTGTGAAAAGGAACAAGGAAGATGCACGTCCTTAAGGTCTATGGTAGTCATAAACTGACCCTCCTGTACCAAGGGTAGAATGGAACGTATAGTCTCCATTTTGAAGGACGGAACCTTGATTAACTTGTTGAGATACTTTAGGTCCAATATGGGTCGGAAAGTTAACTCCTTTTTGGGAACCACAAAAAGGTTTAAATAGAATCCTTGACTCTGTTCCACGACAGGAACTGGGACAATCACTCCCGGAAAAGATAGGTCTTTTACACAGTTTAAGAAGGCCTCTCTATTCACCTGGTTTGCAGATAACCTTGACAGGATAAATCTTCATGCTGACTTAGACTCAGAGGAAGGTTTATTGGATTGTTTCCCCTATTCCAAGGTTGACAGGACCTCCATGAAGTCCTGAATTGATCTGGCTTGGAAGAAGAGGAGGAGGACTTTTTTCCTTTTAAGGTATGAAATGAACAAAAATTATAATTCTGGCAACCCTTAGGTCTAGTCTTCTTATCTTGTGGTAGGAAAGATCCCTTTCCAACAGTAACTTCGGAAATTATCTTGGCCAGACCAGGACTAAACAAAGTCTTGCCCTCAAAAGGTAAAGACACATGTTTGGACTTAGATGTTACATCCGCAGACCAAGTTTTTAGCAACAGAGCTCTGCGAGCTAGAACCGCAAAGCTAAAAATTTTGGATCCCAGCCTAATGACTTGCATGCTGGCATCACAGATAAAAGTATTAGCCAGCTTTAGAGCCTTGATTCTATCCTGGATCTCCTCTATGGTAGTCTCCTCTGAAATTAGGTTGGACAATTAGTCGCACCAATAAGAGGCTGCACCCGCAACCGTAGCAACACTTGCAACTGGTTGCCATTGTAAACCCTGATGAATATACATCTTTCAGTTTCTTATCCATAGGGTAATTAAAAGAGGAACTATCCTCAAGGGGGATAGTTGTTCTCTTGGCTAGAGTGGATATAGCACCCTCTACCTTAGGCATGGGGCGCCACAAGTCAGGCACAGAGTCAGCAACAGGAAACATCTTCTTAAAAACAGGGGACAGGGAAAAAGGGATCCCCGGCTTCTCCCATTACTGAGCTATAATGTCTGACATATGATCTGGAACCGGAAATAACTCTACAGATGTAGGTATGACATCAAATACTCTGTTAAGTTTATAGACTTTTTAGAAGTCTCAGCGACAGTAGAGTTGGAGTTCTCCAATGTAGCTAGGACCTCCTTCAAGAGTAAACAGAGGTGCTAAAGCTTAAATCTAAAATTAACCTCCTCTGGATCTGCTGTACTTGCAACAGCAGTCTCAGAATCAGAGATCTTGCCCTAAGAAGCCACTGAGGAATGATCCTCCTCAGATAACAGAGAGGCTGACTAACACAGTCTTTGCGGAGTCAGAACTCTTGGTATTAGATATTTTTTTAGATTTCCTCTCTCTCTTACCAGCAATGGGTAAGACTGCAGAAACTGCAGAAGTTATTTGCACAGAAAAATATCCTGGTAAATAAACACCCCCAGGAACTTGTTAAGAGAAACCACAGGGAACTGCATGTGAAACTGCTAAAGCTTGGGACGTTTGAGGGGAAGGCTGAGGCATGGCACAGACAACATTATCATGAGAGACAGATGGCTCTAACAGGGAATTCTTATTTTTAGACAAAAGCATGTTGTTGAAACATGAGGAGCAAAACTGCACAGGAGGAATAATCTGAGCCTCCAAGCAATATAAACACTTGTCAAATGACAAGGCTAAATAATTATCAGGATCCATAAATTGAATTGATTCCCTGGAGCAATAACCTAATAAGGAAATTATTCAAAAATAAATGTCTGAAAAAAAAAATGTAATATATTTTAAACAAAGCTTAAATAAATCATATTAGCACCAATATACATCAGCCCTGCTGAGGACTTACCACTCTGGTGACCAGAGAGAAACCCACTATCATAGGCTAGTAAAATATTCTGCCAAGATTGTGCAAGTTCTCCCAATTAAGAAGATGAGAGAGGCCTGTGATTTTCATCATAGGTATAACTCAACTATGAGAGACAAAATGTGGAAACAAATCCAGACAATCACATTGTCTGATTTGGAAAGAATTTATTTGAAAATTATGTTGGAAAATAAGTATTTGGTCAATATCAAAAGTTCATCTCAATACTTTGTTATATATCCTTTGTTGGCAATGACAGAGGTCAAACATTTTCTGTAAGTCTTCACAAGGTTGTCACACACTGTTGCTGGTATGTTGGCCCATTCCTGCATGCAGATCTCCTCTAGAGCAGTGATGTTTTGGAGCTGTCGCTGGGCAACACGGACGTTCAACTCCCTTTAAAGGTTTTCTATGGGGTTGAGATCTGGATACTGGCTAGGCTACTCCAGGACCTTGAAATTTTTCTTACGAAGCCACTCCTTTGTTGCCCGGGCGGTGTGTTTGGGATCATTGTCATGCTGAAAGACCCAGCCACGTTTCATCTTCAATGCCCTTGCTGATGGAAGGAGGTTTGCACTCAAAATCTCACAATACATGGCCCCATTCATTCTTTCATGTACACGAATCAGTCGTCCTGTTCCCTTTGCAGAGAAACAGCCCCAAAGCATGATGTTGCCACCCCCATGCTTCACAGTAGGTATGGTGTTCTTTGGTTGCAACTCAGCATTCTCTCTCCTCCAAACACAATGAGTTGTGTTTCTACCAAACAGTTCTACTTTGGTTTCATCTGACCATATGACATTCTCCCAATCTGCTTCTGGATCATCCAAATGCTCTCTAACATACTTCTGACGGGCCCGGACATGTACTGGCTTAAGCAGGGGGACACGTCTGGCACTGCAGGATCTGAGTCCCTGGCAGCGTAGTGTGTTACTGATGGTAGTCTTTGTTATGTTGGTCCCAGCTCTCTGCAGGTCATTCACTAGGTCCCCCCGTGTGGTTCTGGGATGTTTGCTCACCGTTCTTGTGATCATTTTGACCCCACGGGGTGAGATCTTGCGTGGAGCCCCAGATCGAGGGAGATTATCAGTGGTCTTGTATGTCTTCCATTTTCTAATTATTGCTCCCACAGTTGATTTCTTCACACCAAGCTGCTTGCCTATTTCAGATTCAGTCTTCCCAGCCTGGTGCAGGTCTACAATTTTGTTTCTGGTGTCCTTCGACAGCTCTTTGGTCTTCACCATAGTGGAGTTTTGAGTGTGACTGTTTGAGGTTGTGGACAGGTGTCTTTTATACTGATAACAAGTTCAAACAGGTGCCATTAATACAGGTAATGAGTGGAGGACAGAGGAGCCTCTTAAAGAAGATACAGGTCTGTGAGAGTCAGAAATCTTGCTTGTTTGTAGGTGACCAAATACTTATTTTCCACCATAATATGCAAATAAATTATTTCCAAATCAGACAATGTGATTGTCTGGATTTGTTTCCACATTTTGTCTCTCATAGTTGAGGTATACCTATGATGAAAATTACAGGCCTCTCTCATCTTCATAAGTTGGAGAACTTGCACAATTGGTGGCTGACTAAATACTTTTTTGCCCCACTGTATACTGTATATATAGAGTCATATACATATCTCGCAATAAATAGATATATCAGTCGAAAAATCAGCCCATATATAGAGACATGTTTATTTATAAAACAAATAATAAGTTATTTTGCAACTTGTAATACCTGTGCAACCCCAAATGCGAAAAAGCCATCTTTTTGCAACTTTGACTTATAATCTTGCCCACAGAATTTTAGAAAGCTTGAAAGCTGTTTATCTATCTATGCAAAGTACTGGATTCAGGAGTGACACCTACATTAACAAATATAATGCTAAAAACAACTTAAAGATTTTGATTGACTTCTTTTTGATGATCAGGCCAAGAATATAATAAATATTTAATTAAAATTTTTAAAAATTTCTAAATCTATCATATATAGTCAATTATACATATGAAGGACATTTCCATTATCATTAATAACTATGAAAAAAAGTATTCCTTATTAACTGTCCACTGATGAACAGTCTTATGATTAATTATTGTAAGTTTAAAAGTCCTACAATGAGCATATCTGCAAAGAAAGGTCTTATTATTAATAATACCTATGATTAAATGTGCTTATGATCAACAGGTTATAACACAATATATTATACCATCTTTTACTATAACAGAGCATGTAAATTGACCTATAAATTATATTTTAACAACAATATTTGCAATCTATAATCTGTAGTCTGCCACTGGCATTTTTGTAGAGCTTTCCATTACACTTAATATTCCTTTATTGTAAATATTCATCTCACCCAATTTGAATTACATTTAATATGCTAATGCAAGTTTATGAATTAACATAATATGTTAAATGTAAGTTTATAAATTACCAGTAATCTAATGTTCATTTTGTTTTAATTTTACAACATTCCCATTTTTTAGATTACAGCAGAAAAATAATGACTTAAAAGTCACCAATAAATCAGCAACCTATTATCTTGATTCTGTCTTTCTCCTTTGAGGTCAGTTATGTGATCCTTTTTTTAATGGCAAAAAAAAAATGAAAGAAACATAAACATCCTATATTTTAAAAGGCCAAGTGTGTTTGTCCGAAACTGTCATGCGCAGTAGAGACTGCGCGAGGACAAACACACCTGGCTTAGGCAAACACACCTGATCAGTAGTGTGTGTCTGTCCACCCCGAGAATGGTGGGCGAGAGGGGGTGGGGCCGTGTGGGCGTGGTGGGGCACTGCAGAACTGCTCTGCAGAAATGGTCTGTGTACAGGGTGGGATGGGGCAGCTATACTACAGAAAAGGGGTTGCTACAGAAAAAAAAGGGACAGGGAGGGATGGGGCAGCTACACTACAGAGAAGGGGTTGCTACAGAAAAAAAAGGGACAGGGAGGGATGGGGCAGCTACACTACAGAAAAGGGATTGCTACAGAAAATAAAGGGACAGGGAGGGATGGGGCAGCTACAATACAGAAAAGGGGTTGCTACAGAAAAAAAAGGGACAGGGAGGGATGGGGCAGCTACACTACAGAAAAAAAGGGACAGGGTGGGATGGGGCAGCTATACTACAGAAAAGGGGTTGCTACAGAAAAAAAGGACAGGGAGAGATGGGGCAGCTAAACTACAGAAAATGGGTTGCTACATAAAAAAGGGACAGGGAAGGATGGGGCAGCTACACTACAGAAAAGGGGTTTGGGGGTGGTACTAAAAGGCAATTATGGGGGAGGGGAGTAGGTGGGACCACTACACTTCAGAAAAAAAAAATAAAAAAAAAATAAAAAAGGGGTTTATAGGTACTGGCAGACAGCTGCCGGTACCTACGATGGCAGCAATAGTTAGAGGGGGGAGGGTTAGAGAGCTGTTTGAGGGGGAATCACGGAGGTTGGAGGTTTAGAGGGATACTACACTGCAGAAAAATAAAGATAAGAGGGATAGGGATAGAGGGATAGGGATTAGGGATAGAGGAATAGGGATAGAGGGATAGGGATAGAGGGATAAGGATAGAGGGAGAGGGATAGTGGGAGAGGGAAAGATGGATAAAGGGATAGATGGATAGAGGGATTGGGGGAATAGGGATTAGGTATGGAGGGATAAGGATGGAGGGAGAGGAATAGATTGATAGAGGGATAGATGAATAGAGGGATAGGTATATTTCTTTCCTTAAAGATTTTGGCCCGTGTACACAGGCTTTAACATTAGATAGTAAATAAATGATAAAGAACTTACGGTAAACTCTGTCAAAAAACAGTCCAACACAGATTCCATAAAAAATCATAACACAGACAATATGGCGTCGGTAATTTTCAACAAATCTCTTGATTTCTTGAATTTTTTGATAAAATTTGCTTCTTTGGTATTTTTCTTTTTTAGCTTCCGTATATAAACGTGTTTCTGTCAAACCATTTCTTAAAGAATAAACAAAGAGTAAAAACACAAATATATATATATATATATATATATATATATATATATATATATATATATATATATATATATATATATATATATATATATAAATAAAATATGTTTAACACTGAAATAAAATTAATTGCTCACATTAGACTCAACCTAATCACATGTAAAATAAAATCAAAATTTAATTCTTTAGTAAATTAGTTGCACTGTATATTTACTCACTGTTTAACTATATTATTAATATACAACACACATATAAGTATTTAGAAAATATGCTGCTGCTTACGTTTTTGTTTCTAAGCAGTCTACGAATGATACTCTTCTACACATTTCATTGATGACTTCAGGAGCATCCATACCTAGAAAAGATATTTGTTAAAGGTATTAGTGTTTTTGTATATACAAATAATATTTAAATATGTATTATAGTTTGTTGTTGATACTCCTTTATTGTTTGTATGCTTGTGACACATGTACATCTGTTCACCAATAAAGCAATGCAAATTATGTTTATTGGCCAGTGAGCATTTAGTCCTTAAGACCCAGCTCCACACAACTGTTATTCTAAAATGTACTGTCCCTACCCACATTCAAAAGTGCATAATTTGACCTCTTGGACGTTCCATGTCTTACTCATTGACATACACATGCTTACCCACACAGGCACCCAGAGACATACACATGCACATACACAAGGGCACCTGCAGACATCTGCAAACACACAAATAACACACACAAGGCAAATCCTGAGAGGATTAAGAGAGAAATGAAGGTGTTAAATTAACAGTAAGAATAAATCTGGTAAAGAAAAAAAAATTGATAAGGATTAAATAAGCTAGATAACAATTAATTAAGATAAGGGTTAATTCATTATTTCTTATCTTGGATAACCATTAAACTAGCCACAGATCTGATTAGTAGGAGAACAGTAAATGTTACAAGTCAGCTTCTGTATTGCACATGGAGAGTATACAGTCCCTTACTCTATGGGACTGAAAGTGCTCAGATGTTTATTTACATATTAAATAGATAGATAGATAGATAGATAGATAGATAGATAGATAGATGATAGATAGTGTATTTATATTTCTAGCTTGTTTTCTCTTGTTTAAATTAACACTGTCACACCATAATTATGCTCAAGGGCAAAACGCACAAGCATCAGTTCCATAGTGCTACATTGGGAGATAATAGAACTCTACATACTGGCAACAGCTGTATCATTTTCACTACCGATAGTGGCCCAGAAGTGATTGCCACCCAACCCAGTCTGCCTCTGGTGCTGTTAAAATACTGGCCTAGTGGCAACAATAATGGTTTCCTGTCCAGTTTGCCCGCTCCTAAAAGCGGGCTCAACTTAATTTCCTGTTAGCTTCAAAATGAACGGCTTTAACCTTTTTAACGCAAACAATAAATAAATAAATCATGATTAAATAGTTCTCACTGTGCCTTTAAAGACCTTGAGAAAACAAAAATAAAGTATTGCAAATCAATATAACAGATTCCAAAGCGTACTCATAGACACTAAGCAGAAACTATTTATTTAACCTTCATGAAATCAATTAATGGTGGCAGATAAAAATTAGTAACAGTACTCATTGGGCTCATATTAACAGTAGTGAGTGCAAACCATAATACTGCTGCAAATGTAGTAACTTTTAAAACCTAAAGTATATTACAAAAAGACATAAAGAAGTCCACTAAGCTGCACCATTGTCTTACTGCTCGAATGATATTCTACATTAATGTGACTGCTCCGCCCATATTATGTGAGGGATTAAGCGCAGCCATGCTATACAACATACTATTAGTGCGCTATGGACAATCACTCCAATGATAACAAAAGTGATATTGATTGTGCTTGAGCAATGCTAACCCACTATAGTGCTAATATTTTAACCTCCATTTTGTTTAGGTTAAAATGAGTTTGATGTTCCAGGGGCTACTGGTTTAAATCTGTGATTAAATTCATAATTACATCATAGATAAGTTACAGATAAAAATATTTTGCTTGCGGTAAAAATTGAAATATTTTAAAGAAGTTTTTGTATCTTCTCAAGGACTGGTTTGTCATAATATCACACAAATAGATCACAACATCAATGACTCATGTCACATTTCACTCACATACAAAGACCAGGCAATGTTTCAGTTATAACTAAAGTGTGAGGAAATCAATGCTAGACACGGAATCTTCTACTGAAGACTAATTTACCAAACTAATTTAAGTATTTGTATCTGAGTATATGTTTTGTTTTTTTGTTTTTGTTTTTTAATTGCTGGTTTTCTTTACTTTCCTTGTCCTTCGCTCTCTTGATCTAACCTTTGAAACGCAGTTGTGTTAACCGAAGTTCCTTATCATGGTCTCGAAGCAAGTAATGAAAATCTTCCCAAGTTAGCTCCTCTTTATTTTGGAATCCTGCATCTTTAAACATTATTTCAATGACTTGGTCTGCCTGGTCTTTTGAAATGCAGTTATTTGAAATTTCAATAAAAGATCTGTAATCAAATAATATAAACACAAACCTTGTTAGTGAGAATTCACAGGTAATAAAGCACCGCCATGTTTGATTCTTTTTCTATGATATTCTTTTAAATTGGGTTATTTAAAACATAGTTTACATCTGTATTTAAAAAAAGTTCACAATTTAACTGACATATATTTGTTAGTAAGATGTAAGATAGTGATTCATTTATTTTTATAGCATACATATAAATGCACAATACAAGTAATATTAGATCATTTCAGTTTTTTAAAGTCTTAAAAATAAAGCAGTATTTATGATTAAACAACCAGACCAACAATTAAGTCAACAACATTTTTATACACAATAAAACTGCACTACTATTGCTTTGCACTTGTCATTGAAAGTATAAGGTGTGCTATATAGGTATTAGGCACATTACAATAATGTTTTGGATAAAGATTTTACCAACCACTTGTAATGCCAGATTAAGTGCTATTAATTGCTTGGGGCTGTGTTAATTATTCCTCATGAATAGTTTAACAGAAAAAATGTAACGTTGAATTCAGTTTAATATTACTAAACAGTTTGCAAATATATCAATTCCCAAAGGAGACTAGGAACATGGATTTCCCTAAGCTTTTCAAGAGTAGTGTCCTTTAATTTCTCTTGATTTGTTAAATCTTGTTAACCAGACAAATAAATGCCAGTGTTAAATTATTATAAATATTCCTTCTGCGATGCAGCACTTAACTGCTTATATATGATATGTAACTGTAAAAAGAGTCTGGTCCCTGGCAGCAATGCTGAACTGAGAAATTAGTCCAAATGTGATATTGCTGACTCTGAGACCATAATGTTTTATTGTCACATTCCAGCAACAACATTGTGTGCACGGCAGTATATCTGTATTTTGTTGTCTAAGACAGTGTTTCTCAACTCCAGTCCTCAAGTACTCTAACAAGCCAGATTTTCATGATATCTTAACGAGAGCACAGGTGAAATAATCAGCTGATCAGTATCCATAGTTACTAACCTGCTCTCATCCATCAGCTGATTATGTCACGTGTCCTGTAGTTAAAGATCAAAGGCTACAGCATGAAATGTATCTTTCATATTAAAACCATTCTTCTTTTATTGAAGCTACTTGATAAAACATAGTGCAACGTTTCGGTCCCAAGGCCCTAATCGTGCATATACTGTGATACATTCACACTTAGAATTTATAGCGCAGCTAATCAAGTTCAGTGTTCAACAGATGATACAAATGTTTTAAATTTACAATCTTTTGTCACCATCTAACGGCCTTCTAGTTAATTTCACAGATAATTTGTTGCTATATTTAATTCTTACTTAAAGCATTAATAGAAATGGTGGGAGTCCAAATAAACATTCCCATATAATTATATATTTTATCCAACATTTTTAATGAAATTTATTTAAAGAGAAAATTACTCCCTTACAGGAAAACAGAATAATCTATCTCCCTATTAAACTCTTCTGTCCTCTAGTTAGGATATAATTAAAATCTGACCTGTTAGGGTTACTTGAGGACTGGAGTATAGAAACACTTATTTAAGTTATATGAAACCTGCCTCTTGACTTTAGTCCAACCTGTGACCTTTTCTTTTTTTCATTTTCTATATTGTATAACACCTCTTACTTGGTAAATGTGTTAATCAAATGTACAATGTATTTGTTTTATACAGACCTTGTTCTTAGTATTTTTGTTCAAACTCAGTAAAGAAAGGCATTTGGAAACATAAGAGAAAGGAGCAGCTTAGTAGCAACTAGAGACATGTTTGACACATAACTAGTTTAGAAAATAACAGCACTTACTTTAGCATTGTTCGAAACTCCTCCTTTGAAAGGAAACCATTTCCATCTATATCATACATCTTAAACATCAACTGTGATTTTTCTTCGGCGGAACCTAGAACATAACAAATAAATTGTGAACCACCATAAAAAGGAGGAAAAGCAATGATAACAGCCACAACACTTAAGAAATGTATACAAAATGGGTGTAATCATTAAATATTCTCATCTGTATTGTTGTGGTGAAACAGTCAGCCTTAGCAATCGCCATGGTGCAAAAAAAAGGGATTGACCATGGGGATTCTTTAGCATTCTCAAAGCATGGACTGGAGTTTTTCTATCAATACCTCGACTCATATGATGATTAAAGATAACACGATTGCCGCTGCAAATGATCTCTTCTCACAGTTGTGTTTCACTATTGTAAAGCTTACAAATGTTGTCTCATTTTTAATCCCTATTCTAATTTTATTGAACGTTTACAAAGTTTTCTTTTTTGCATATGTTAGAATTTTTTTTTCATTTGTATATTTTATATGGTTTTGAATGCCTTTTTGTTATACCCAGAACTTTGACAGTGGAATTCCATTCATGTAAGATAGTGTACAATTTCATCATGAATATTCACAATTTTCAAGCGCGTACTTGTGGCAAGATATTTTTTCGTCAGCAAGGCAACAGTTTTACAAATTAATTTTATTGAATCTAGGCTATTAACTTGCTCTAGTCCAAAATAAGATAGCAGGTTCTTATTTAATTATGAATGTCTGCATTGTTGTATGGTTATTTTTTTCACTTTGAACTGAGAAAAAAACAATTAAAGTGATTTAAAGGGACTATTTCAGAAAGCAGGCAAGATTAATGATTTAAAATATCCCCGTGATATATCCTTGTAGAAGAATCAATTAATAGACAATAAAGACTGGGGGCTTCTGTTTGATAAGTAACTAATATCAACCAACACATTCAATATTACACCATATCCAAGAGGTAATGGTTAATTACAAAACAGATGATTGCATTTGTAGAGTTTTGTACATCTATGCACAGCAATGAGACTTACCCTTCATTAATATTATTAGTATATTTAAGAATTCTCTAAATGACAAGTAACCATTCCCATCTTCGTCGGCAAGAGAGAACATTGATTCCACAAAGATGGAATGAGGTTTCAATCCCAGCGATTCAGCAAATTCAGTTCTGCTTAATTCACATTTTAGAGCTTCTTTTACTTTGAAGCAGCTGTCTGATGTGAAACTTTCAATGTCAGATTGACTGATGTGAAGAACCTATGTTTCAAAATGAAAATCAAAGACGTATTATGTAAAATAGTAGATAGTTTACAAAAAAGGGGGTATTTATGCAAGAAGGTTCACAGAAAGAGGTAGCAATTTCTAATAATATAAAGTTTGCTAAGTATTAGTATCTTTCAGGAAGTCATGTGATCTGTTGGTAATGAAGATAATGCAATTTAGTCTGTGACCTGTCTAAGACATCAATAAAGCAGATTAGACTTGAAAGCAAGGTTAGCCTAATGCTGGTGCTCTTTTAGGTAAACCTAGTTCGTTATTTTACAGTAAATGAGTTTTTTCTCTATAAATTAAGAAGATTAAACTATGTATAAACTGTACACTGCATTTAGGGTAAGATAAAAGCAGATCTAGAGCTGATCATTATGCTACAACTGCCAAAGCTAAGATATTTCCTAAACTAGAAGCCCAAGTTGTTGTGAATTTTGTATATCACACTATAGTTATTTCCTAAAACTGATGTAAACGGTATAATAATAATTATAATAGCAATACAGACTGAATACCAACATGTTCTACCATGTGCTAAAGAAAGAGCATTTTAAACTAAACACATTTTTTTTTATCAGTAATGTGAAATTTAGAAGAAAAAAAAAAAAGCTAAAGTGCAGAGAAAAGTACATATTGTTCCTTGCATAAGATAAACTAGTGTAATAAAAAATTCCTCTTTTTTTAACAGCTATTATTTAGTTGTGTTGCCATTCTATAGGAACGGTGTACTGTAAGACTGGATATTTCATAATGTGTTTACAATGACCAGCTGTAGAGTATACAAATTTATGGGAAAGTGTTTGTTTATGTTTATTTTTGCATGTGAAATAGCTGTTTTTGCTCTTTGAAACCACAACCCATTAAAATGGGCTGTACTTGAAGAGATATCTTCTCCTTACCTTATCATTCTTTATACAAATAAACAAAGCATCCGTATCCTATTTCTGTCTGTATAATTAGTGAAAACTATTAAGAATGAATAATTAAGTACTTATCTCTTCTATACTGGCGTTAAAAAATTTAAAAGTTTGGGGTTACTTAGACATTTCCTTATTTTCCATGAAACATACATGAGTAAGTTTGAAAAGGAAATATAGTCGTTGACAAGGTTAAAAATAATGAATTATAAGTGAAATAATAATTGTGTCATTCAAACTTTTCTTTTGTCAAAGAATCATCCATGTGCAGCAATTAGAGCCTTGCAGACCTTTGGCATTTTAATTGTCAATTTGTTGAGGTAATCTGAAGAGATTTCACCCAATGCTTCCTGAAGCACTTCCCACAAGCTGGATTGGCTTGATGGGCACTTCTTACAAACCACACGTTCAAGCTGCTCCCACAACAGCTCAATAGGGTTGAGATCTGGTGACTGTGCTGGCCACACCATTAAAAACAGAATACCAGCTGACTGCTTCTTTCCTAAATAGTTCTTGCATAGTTTGGAGATCTACTTTGGGTCATTGTCCTGTTGCAGGAGGAAATGGGCTCCAATCAAGCATCGTCCACAGTGTATAGTATGGCGTTGCAAAACAGAGTGATAGCCTTCCTTTATCAAGGTCCCTTTTACCCTTTATAAATCTCCCACTTTACCACCAGCAAAGCACCACCAGACCTCCACATTGCCCCCACCATGCTTGACAGATGGCGTCAGCATCTTTTCATTTTGATCTGTGTCTCACGAATGTTCTTCTTTGTGATCTAAACACATCAAACTAAGATGTTTCTGCCTATAACACTATCTTCCTCTGACCAGTATCTGTGCTCTTTTGCCTATCTTAAACTTTTATTTTTATTGACCATCTGATACATGGCCTTTTGTTTGTAACTCTGCCTAGAAGGCTAACACCCTGGAGTCACCTTTTCACTGCTGACTTTGTATAACATAAACCTTATATCTTTCCTTTTTGTATCTCTTCCTCTTTAAGAGGCGGTAACTTCTTCTATTACCTCCCTACAAATTCCGCTTCACACAGCAGATTATTGCTTGGTGATATTTTTCAATGCACTTAAGCTGCATCACTACAGCCGTCTCTGTGTCAAGCCAGATATCATTCAGAAGTGAAGCGTTGCCTTTCGTCAAGCTCTCAAGCTTATTCCAGTAGGGGAAAAAAGGGGGCGGAGTTGCTCTGTACATGAAAGAAAATATTAAAGTAACTGAAATTGTAGAAAAAAATGACAATGTAGAAAGTGTTTGGGTAACTATAGAAACTGAAGGGAAACAGGTGTTTAGAATATGAGTAGTATATAGACCACCATTACAGGATGAAGCATCAGACAATTTATTAATTGATGAAATAGCCAAAATTACAATGAAGGGCAATGTTATAGTAGTGGGGGACTTTAATATGCCTGATGTAGACTGGGAAGAACCTGTTGCCAAATCAACTAGAAGTAAATATATTCTGGAATCTTTACAAGGGGAATCTCTTGAGCAACTAGTAAAAGAACCAACACGTAAAAGAACTATATTAGATTTAGTACTTACAAACAGTGATATAGTATCTGAGGTGTCTGTGGGTGAGAACGTAGACTCTAGTGATCATCAGTCTGTATGGTTTAATAATCAGGCAAAGGTACTGTGCAACCACAGAAAAACAAAAGTCTTACGGCTAGATTACGAGTATTGCTTTATGAGTAAAAAAGCAGCGATAAGCGTCATAACGATGCTTTTTTAGGGGCGCCGCACACTTTTTTGCCCTTACCGCAAATCAACTTACGTAATTTGTGTATAGTCTATTTTCAATGGGACTTCCATAGCCCCGGTATTATGAGCATGTCCTGGGAGGCCAAAAAGTGAGCGGTACACCCTATCCCGTCAGTAGTTATGAGTTTTACACTACAACGCAGTAGCATAAAACTCATAACTAAAAAGTGCTAAAAAGTACACTAACACCCATAAACTACCTATTAACCCCTAAACCGAGGCCCCCCCACATTGCAAACACTAAAATTAAATTATTAACCCCTAATCTGCAGCTCCGGACATCGCCACCACTATAATAAACATATTAACCCCTAAACCGCCGCACTCCCGCCTCGCAAACATTAGTTAAATATTATTAACCCCTAATCTGCTTTCCCTAACATCGCTGCCGCCTACCTACATTTATTAACCCATAATCTGCCGCCCCCAACGTCTCAGCCACTATATTACATTTATTAATACCTTAATCTAAGTCTAACCCTAACCCTAAAACAACCTAACTTAAATATAATTAAAATAAATCTAAATAAAACCTACAATTATTACCTAAATTATTCCTATTTAAAACTAAATACAGGGAGTGCAGAATTATTAGGCAAGTTGTATTTTTGAGGATTAATTTTATTATTGAACAACAACCATGTTCTCAATGAACCCAAAAAACTCATTAATATCAAAGCTGAATAGTTTTGGAAGTAGTTTTTAGTTTGTTTTTAGTTATAGCTATTTTAGGGGGATATCTGTGTGTGCAGGTGACTATTACTGTGCATAATTATTAGGCAACTTAACAAAAAACAAATATATACCCATTTCAATTATTTATTTTTACCAGTGAAACCAATATAACATCTCAACATTCACAAATATACATTTCTGACATTCAAAAACAAAACAAAAACAAATCAGTGACCAATATAGCCACCTGTCTTTGCAAGGACACTCAAAAGCCTGCCATCCATGGATTCTGTCAGTGTTTTGATCTGTTCACCATCAACATTGCGTGCAGCAGCAACCACAGCCTCCCAGACACTGTTCAGAGAGGTGTACTGTTTTCCCTCCTTGTAAATCTCACATTTGATGATGGACCACAGGTTCTCAATGGGGTTCAGATCAGGTGAACAAGGAGGCCATGTCATTAGATTTTCTTCTTTTATACCCTTTCTTGCCAGCCACGCTGTGGAGTACTTGGACGCGTGTGATGGAGCATTGTCCTGCATGAAAATCATGTTTTTCTTGAAGGATGCAGACTTCTTCCTGTACCACTGCTTGAAGAAGGTGTCTTCCAGAAACTGGCAGTAGGACTGGGAGTTGAGCTTGACTCCATCCTCAACCCGAAAAGGCCCCACAAGCTCATCTTTGATGATACCAGCCCAAACCAGTACTCCACCTCCACCTTGCTGGCGTCTGAGTCGGACTGGAGCTCTCTACCCTTTACCAATCCAGCCACGGGCCCATCCATCTGGCCCATCAAGACTCACTCTCATTTCATCAGTCCATAAAACCTTAGAAAAATCAGTCTTGAGATATTTCTTGGCCCAGTCTTGACGTTTCAGCTTGTGTGTCTTGTTCAGTGGTGGTCGTCTTTCAGCCTTTCTTACCTTGGCCATGTCTCTGAGTATTGCACACCTTGTGCTTTTGGGCACTCCAGTGATGTTGCAGCTCTGAAATATGGCCAAACTGGTGGCAAGTGGCATCTTGGCAGCTGCACGCTTGACTTTTCTCAGTTCATGGGCAGTTATTTTGCGCCTTGGTTTTTCCACACGCTTCTTGCGACCCTGTTGACTATTTTGAATTAAACGCTTGATTGTTCGATGATCACGCTTCAGAAGCTTTGCAATTTTAAGAGTGCTGCATCCCTCTGCAAGATATCTCACTATTTTTTACTTTTCTGAGCCTGTCAAGTCCTTCTTTTGACCCATTTTGCCAAAGGAAAGGAAGTTGCCTAATAATTATGCACACCTGATATAGGGTGTTGATCTCATTAGACCACACCCCTTCTCATTACAGAGATGCACATCACCTAATATGCTTAATTGGTAGTAGGCTTTCAAGCCTATACAGCTTGGAGTAAGACAACATGCATAGGATGATGTGGTCAAAATACTCATTTGCCTAATAATTCTGCACTCCCTGTACTTACCTGTAAAATAAACCCTAAGCTAGCTACAATATAACTAATAGTTACATTGTATCTTGCTTTTGTTTTATTTTTATTTCACAGGCAAGTTTGTATTTATTTTAACTAGGTAGAATAGTTACTAAAACATAATTTATGTAAGAACTTACCTGATAAATTCATTTCTTTCATATTGGCAAGAGTCCATGAGCTAGTGACATATGGGATATACAATCCTACCAGGAGGGGCAAAGTTTCCCAAACCTCAAAATGCCTATAAATACACCCCTCACCATACCCACAATTCAGATTAATGAATAGCCAAGCAGTGGGGTGATAAAGAAAGGAGTAGAAAGCATCAACAAAGGAAAATTGGAAATAATTGTGCTTTATACCAAATATCATAACCACCATAAAAAGGGTGGGCCTCATGGACTCTTGCCAATATGAAAGAAATGAATTTATCAGGTAAGTTCTTACATAAATTATGTTTTCTTTCATGTAATTGGCAAGAGTCCATGAGCTAGTGACATATGGGATATCAATACCCAAGATGTGGAGTCTTCCATTCAAGAGTCACTAGAGAGGGAGGGAATAAAAATAAAAACAGCCATATTCCGCTGAAAAAATTAATCCACAACCCAAAAAAATAAGTTTATTTCATTTTTGAAAGAAAAAAACTTAAAACAAAAGCAGAAGACTCAAACTGAAACAGCTGCCTGAAGAACTTTTCTACCAAAAACTGCTTCCGAAGAAGCAAATACATCAAAACGGTAGAATTTAGTAAATGTATGCAAAGAGGACCAAGTCGCCGCTTTGCAAATCTGATCAACTGAAGCTTCATTCTTAAAAGCCCACGAAGTGGAGACTGATCTAGTAGAATGAGCTGTAATTCTCTGAGGCTGGGCCTGACCCTACTCCAAATAAGCTTGATGAATCAAAAGTTTCAACCAAGAAGCCAAGGAAATAGCAGAAGCCTTCTGACCTTTCCTAGGACCAGAAAATAAAACAAATAGACTGGAAGTCTTCCTGAAATCTTTAGTAGCTTCCACATAATATTTCAAAGCTCTTACCACATCCAAAGAATGTAAGGATCTCTCCAAAGAATTCTTAGGATTAGGACATAAGGAAGGGACAACAATTTCTCTACTAATGTTGTTAGAATTCACAACCTTAGGTAAAAATTGAAAAGAAGTCCGCAAAACTGCCTTATCCTGATGAAAAATCAGAAAAGGAGACTCACAAGAAAGAGCAGATAGCTCAGAAACTCTTCTAGCAGAAGAGATAGCCAAAAGGAACAACACTTTCCAAGAAAGTAGTTTAATGTCCAAAGAATGCATAGGCTCAAATGGAGGAGCCTGTAAAGCCTTCAGAACCAAATTAAGACTACAAGGAGGAGAAATTGATTTAATGACAGGCTTAATACGAACTAAAGCCTGTACAAAACAGTGAATATCAGGAAGTATAGCAATCTTTCTGTGAAACAAAACAGAAAGAGCGGAGATTTGACCTTTTAAGGAACTTGCAGACAAACCCTTATCCAAACCATCCTGAAGGAACTGTAAAATTCTAGGAATTCTAAAAGAATGCCAGGAGAATTTATGAGAAGAACACCATGAAATCTAAGTCTTCCAAACTCTATAATAAATCTTTCTAGAGACAGATTTACGAGCTTGTAACATAGTATTAATCACTGAGTCAGAGAAACCTCTATGACTTGGAACTAAGCGTTCAATTTCCATACCTTCAAATTTAATGATTTGAGATTCTGATGGAAAAACGGACCTTGAGATAGTAGGTCCGGCCGTAACGGAAGTGGCCAAGGCGGGCAACTGGACATTCGAACCAGATCCGCATATCAAAACCTGTGGGGCCATGCTGGAGCCACCAGCAACACAAAAGACTGTTCCATGATGATTTTGGAGATCACTCTTGGAAGGAGAACTAGAGGCGGGAAGATGTAAGCAGGATGATAACACCAAGGAAGTGTCAGTGCATCCACTGCTTCCGCCTGAACATCCCTGGACCTGGACAGGTATCTGGGAAGTTTCTTGTTTAGATGAGAGGCCATGAGATCTATCTCTGGAAGACCCCACATCTGAACAATCTGAGAAAACACATCTGGATGGAGAGACCACTCCCCTGGATGTAAAGTCTGGTGGCTGAGATAATCCGCCTCCCAATTGTCTACACCTGGGATATGCACCGCAGAGATTAGACAGGAGCTGGATTCCGCTCAAGAAAGTATCCGAGATACTTCTTTCATAGCTTGGGGACTGTGAGTCCCACCCTGATGAATGACATAAGCCACTGTTGTGATATTGTCTGTCTGAAAACAAATGAATGGTTCTCTCTTTAGCAGAGGCCAAAACTGAAGAGCCCTGAGAATTGCACAGAGTTCTAAAATATTTATTGGTAATCTCGCCTCTTGAGATTTCCAAACCCCTTGTGCTGTTAGAGATCCCCAAACAGCTCCGCAACTTGAAAGACTTGCATCTGTTGAGATTACAGTCCAGGTTGGCCGAACAAAAGAAGCCCCGTGAACCAAACGATGGTGATCTATCCACCATGTCAGAGAGTGTCGTACATTGGGATTCAAGGATATTAATTGTGATATCTTTGTATAATCCCAGCACCATTGATTCAGCATGCAAAGCTGTAGAGGTCTCATGTGAAAACGAGCAAAGGGGATCGCGCCACTGAAGGGAATGACTGAGACTGAAGGTGCCGGCATGCTGCGACCAATTTTAAACGTCTCTTGTCTGTTAGAGACAGAGTCATGGACACGGAATCTATCTGGAAGCCTAAAAAGGTGACTTTTTGGTAAATTGATCCTCCAACCATGTTTCTGAAGAAACAACACTAGTTGATTTGTGTGAGATTCTGCAGTATGTAAAGACTGAGCTAGTACCAAGATATCGTCCAAATAAGGAAACACTGCAATACCCTGTTCTCTGATTACAGATAATAGGGCACCCAGAACCGTTGAAAAGATCCTTGGAGCTGTTGCTAGGCCAAATGGAAGAGCAACAAATTGGTAATGCTTGTCTAGAAAAGAGAATCTCAGAAACTGATAGTGTTCTGGAAGAATCGGAATATGAAGGTATGCATCCTGCAAGTCTATTGTGGACATATAATGTCCTCGCTGAACAAAAGGCAGAATAGTCCTTATAGTCACCATCTTGAAAGTTGGTACTCTTACATAACGATTCAACATTTTAAGATCCAGAACTGGTCTGAATAAATTTTCTTTCTTTGGTACAATGAATAAGTTTGAATAAAACCCCAAACCTTGTTCCTGAGGAGGAACTGGCATGATTACCCTTGAAGACTCCAGGTCTGAAACACACTTCAGAAAAGCCTGAGCTTTTACTGGATTTACAGGGATGCGTGAGAGAAAAAATCTTCTCACAGGAGGTCTTACTTTGAATCCTATTCGATACCCTTGAGAGACAATGCTCTGAATCCAATGATTTTGGACAGATTTTATCCAAAAATCCTTGAAAAACCTTAATCTGCCCCCTACCAGCTGAGCTGGAATGAGGGCCGCACCTTCATGGGGACTTAGGGGCAGACTTTGGTTTCCTAAATGGCTTGGATTTATTCCAATTTGAGGAAGGCTTTCAATTGGAAGCAGATTCCTTGGGAGGAGGATTGAGTTTTTGTTCCTTATTCTGACGAAAGGAACGAAAACGGTTAGAACCCTTAGGTTTTTTATCCTGAGGCAAAAAAACTCCTTTTCCTCCAGTGATAGTTGAAATAATAGAATCCAACTGAGAACCAAATAAATTATTACCTTGGAAAGAAAGAGATAGTAATCTAGATTTAGATGTCATATCAGCATTCCAAGATTTAAGCCTTAAAGCTCTTCTAGCTAATACAGCTAAAGACATGGATCTAACATCAATTTTGATAATATCAAAAATGGCATCACAAATAAAATGATTAGCATGTTGCAGTAACCGAGTAATGCTAGATATGTCAGGATCCAATTCTCATTGCGCTAAATTCTCCAACCAAAAAGTTGAGGCAGCCGCAACATTAGCCAAAGAAATAGCAGGTCTGAGAAGATTACCTGAATATACATAGGCCTTCCTTAGATAAGATTCAAGCTTCCTATCTAAAGGATCCTTAAAGGAAGTACTATCTTCCATAGGAATAGTGGTACATTTAGCAAGAGTAGAAATAGCCCCATCAACATTGGGGATTTTTTCCCAAAACTCTATAGATTTTGCTGGTAAAGGATACAATTTTTTAAACCTTGAAGAAGGAATAAAAGAAGTACCTGGCTTATTCCATTCCCTAGAAATCATATCAGAAATAGCTTCAGGAAAAGGAAAAAAACCCTGGGGAAACCACAGGAGGTTTAAAAACAGCATTTAAACGTTTATTAGACTGAACGTCAATAGGACTGGTTACCTCAATATCCAACGTAATTAACACTTCTTTTAATAAAGAACACATATACTCTATTTTAAATAAATAAGTAGATTTGTCAGTGTCAATGTCTGAGGAAGGATCTTCTGAATCAGATAGATCCTCATCAGAAGAGGATAAATTATTATGTTGCTGGTCATTTGAAATTTCATCAGCTAAATGAGAAGTTTTAAAAGACTTTTTACGTTTATTAGAAGGTGGAAATGCAGACAAAGCCTTCAGAATAGAATCAGAAACAAATTCTTTAAAATTTACAGGTATATCATGTACATTAGACGTTGAAGGAACTGCAACTGGCAATGTACTATTACTGATGGAAACACTATCTGCATGTAAAAGTTTATCATGACAACTATTACAAATGACTTTTGGTGGAATAATTTCTACACTTTTACAACAAATGCACTTAGCTTTGGTAGACCCGATGTCAGGCAGCAATGTTCCAGCAGAAACTTCTGAGACAGGATCGGATTGGGACATCTTGCTCAATGTAAGAGAAAAAACAACATATAAAGCAAAATGATCTATTTCCTTATATGACAGTTTCAGGAATGGGAAAAAATGCAAAAGCATAGGCCTCTGATAGAGAAAAAAGCAAGAGGCAAACATCAATGGGGTATTGAAATAATGAAAAACATTTGGCGCCAAGTATGACGCACAACGTAACGTAAACTTTTTTGGCGCCAAAAATAACCGGAAATGACACACTCGCGTCACTAATGATGCCGCTGTGTGAAGGGTCTCGGCCTCACATATGACGCCGGAAATTACGAAGTTGCGTCATAAACGTATTTTTTCACGCCAAAAATATTTTCGCGCCAAGAATGACGCAATAAAGTTTAGCATTTGACGCACCCGCGGGCCTAATACCCGCAATAGCAAGAAGTAGTCAATTGAAAAAAAGACTAAACCCCAGGTAAGAAATAAATTTCTTAAAATGTTTAAATTCCCCAAATATGAAACTGACAGTCTGCTGAAGGAAATACATGAAGCTGACTCATGGCAAACATAAGTACAATACATATATTTAGAACTTTATATAAATGCATAAAGTGCCAAACCATAGCTGAGGTGTCTTAAGTAATAAAAAACATACTTACCAAAAGACACCCATCCACATATAGCAGATAGCCAAACCAGTACTAAAACAGTTATCAGTAGAGGTAATGGTAAATTGAGAGTATATCGTCGATCTGAAAAGGGAGGTAGGAGATGAATCTCTACGACCGATAACAGAGAACCTATGAAATAGACCCCCGTTAGGGAAATCATTGTATTCAAATAAGTGATACTCCCTTCACGTCCCTCTGACATTCGCTGTACTCTGAGAGGAATCGGGCTTCAACAATGCTGAGAAGCGCATATCAACGTAGAAATCTTAGCACAAACTTACTTCACCACCTCCATAGGAGGCAAAGTTTGTAAAATTGAATTGTGGGTGTGGTGAGGGGTGTATTTATAGGCATTTTGAGGTTTGGGAAACTTTGCCCCTCCTGGTAGGATTGTATATCCCATATGTCACTAGCTCATGGACTCTTGCCAATTACATGAAAGCAATAGTATTTATTAAATACCTAGCTAAAATAAATACAAATTTACCTGTAAAATAAAACCTAACCTAAGTTACACTAACACCTAACATTACACTATAATTAAATAAATTAACTAAATTAAATACAATTAGCTAAATTACAAAACAAACAAACACTAAATTACAGAAAATAAAAAACAAATTTCAAGATCTTTAAACTAATTACACCTAATCTAATAGTCCTATCAAAATAAAAAAGCCCCCCAAAATAAAAAACCCTAGCCTAAACTAATCTACCAATAGCCCTTAAAAGGGCCTTTTGCGGGGCATTGCCCCAAAGAAATCAGCTCTTTTACCTGAAAAAAAAAAAATACAAACAACCCCCCCAACAGAAAAACCAACCACCCACACAACCAACCCCCCAAATAAAACCCTAACTAAAAAGATCTAAGCTCCCCATTGCCCTGAAAAGGGCATTTGTATGGGCATTGCCCTTAAAAGGGCATTTAGCTCTATTGCGGCCCAAAGCCCTAACCTAAAAATAAAACCTACCCAAGAAACCCTTACACTAACCCCCTGAAGATCCACTTACATTTTTGAAGATCCGACATCCATCCTCAATGAAGCCGGGAGAAGTCCTCATTGAAGCGGCAATTAGTCCTCAATGAAGCCGGGAGAAGTCTTCATCCAAGCCGGGAGAAGTGGTCCTCCAGACGGGCAGAAGTCTTCATCCAGACGGCATCTTCTATCTTCATCTATCCGGCGAGGAGCGTGTCCATCTTCAAGACATACGGCGCGGAGCATCCTCTTCCAACGACGACTACCCGACGAATGAAGGTACCTTTAAGTGACGTCATCCAAGATGGCGTTTCTTAGATTCCGATTGGCTGATAGAATTCTATCAGCCAATCGGAATTAAGGTTGAAAAAAATCCTATTGGCTGATGCAATCAGCCAATAGTATTGAACTTCAATCCTATTGGCTGATCCAATCAGCCAATAGGATTGAGCTCGCATTCAATTGGCTGTTCCAATCAGCCAATAAAATGCGAGCTCAATCCTATTGGCTATTGGTAGTTTAGTTTAGGCTAGATTTTTTTTATTTTGGGTGGGCTTTTTTATTTTGATAGGGCTATTAGATTAGGTGTAATTAGTTTAAATATCTTGTAATTTGTTTTTTATTTTCTGTAATTTAGTATTTGTTTTTTGTAATTTAACTAATTGTATTTAATTTAGTTAATTGTATTTAATTTAGGTAATTTATTTAATTGTAGTGTAGTGTTAGGTGTTAGTGTAACTTAGGTTAGGTTTTATTTTACAGGTAAATTTGTATTTATTTTAGCTAGGTAGTTAGTAAATAGTTAATAACTTTTTAGTAACTATTCTACCTAGTTAAAATAAATACAGACTTGCCTGTAAAATAAAAATAAACCCTAAGATAGCTACAATGTAACTATTAGTTATATTGTAGCTAGCTTAGGGTTTATTTTACAGGTAAGTATTTAGTTTTAAATAGGAATAATTTAGGTAATAATAGTAGGTTTTATTTATATTTATTTTAATTATATTTAAGTTAGGGGGTGTTAGGGTTAGGGGTTAATTAATTTAGTATAGTGGCGGCGATGTTAGGGGCGGCAGATTAGGGGTTAATAATATTTAACTAGTGTTTGCGAGGCGGTTTAGGGGTTAACCCCTTAATGACCGGACCATTTTTCAATTTTCTTACCCTTAATGACAATGGCTATTTTTACATTTCTGCAGTGTTTGTGTTTAGCTGTAATTTCCCTCTTACTCATTTACTGTACTCACACATATTATATACCGTTTTTCTCACCATTAAATGGACTTTCTAAAGATACCATTATTTTCATCATGTCTTATAATTTACTAAAAAAAAAATAATAAAATATGAGGAAAAAATGGAAAAAAACACACTTTTTCTAACTTTGACCCCCAAAATCTGTTACACATCTACAATCACCAAAAAACACCCATGCTAAATAGTTTCTAAATTTTGTCCTGAGTTTAGAAATACCCAATGTTTACACGTTCTTTGCTTTTTTTGCAAGTTATGGGGCAATAAATACAAGTAGCATTTCGCTATTTCCAAACCACTTTTTTTCAAAATTAGCGCTAGTTACATTGGAACCCTGATATCTGTCAGGAATACCTGAATATCCCTTGACATGTATATATTTTTTTTTTAGAAGACAACCCAAAGTATTGATCTAGGCCCATTTTGGTATATTTCATGCCACCATTTCACCGCCAAATGCGATCAAAAAAAAAAAAAAGTTCACTTTTTCACAAAATTTGTCACAAACTTTAGGTTTCCCACTGAAATTATTTACAAACAGCTTCTGCAATTATGGCACAAATGGTTGTAAATGCTTCTCTGGGATCCCCTTTTTTCAGAAATAGCAGACTTATATGGCTTTGGGGTTGCTTTTTGGTAATTAGAAGGCCGCTAAATGCCGCTGAGCACCACACGTGTTTTATGCCCAGGAGTGAAGGGGTTAATTAGGGAGCTTGTAGGGTTAATTTTAGCTTTAGTGTAGTGTAGTAGACAACCCCAAGTATTGATCTAGGCCCATTTTGGTATATTTTATGCCACCATTTCACCGCCAAATGCAAGCAAATAAAAAAAAAACAACATTTTTCACAATTTTAGGTTTCTCACTGAAATTATTTACAAACAGCTTGTGCAATTATGGCAGAAATTGTTGTAAAAGCTTCTCTGGGATCCCCTTTGTTCAGAAATAGCAGACTTATATGGCTTTGGCGTTGCTTTTTGGTAATTAGAAGGCCGCTAAGTGCTGCTGCGCACCACACGTTAATTATGCCCAGCAGTGAAGGGGTTAAATTAGGTAGCTTGTAGGGAGCTTGCAGGGTTAATTTTAGAGATCAGCCTCCCACCTGACACATCCCACCCCCAGATCCCTCCCAAACAACTCTCTTCCCTCCCCCACCCCACAATTGTTCCCGCCATCTTAAGTACTGGCAGAAAGTCTGCCAGTACTAAATAAAAGAGGTTTTGTTTTTTTTTAAATAAAAATAATAAAGTATTTTAGCTGTGATGGACCCCTGCCTTAGCCCCAACCTCCCTGATCCCCCCTCCAGCTCTCTAACCCTCTCCCCTACCTAATTACCGCCATCTTGGGTACTGGCAGCTGTCTGCCAGTACCCAGTTTGGCCCCAAAAACCCCCCAAAAAGTATTTTTATTTTATTTTTTACTTAAAAAACTATTTCTGTAGTGTAGCAGCCCCCACAATACCCCCACCCCCTCCCAGATCCTTTTATATTTTTTTTTTTAAAAAAATCCCTTTTTTTTCCCCTTTCTGCCCTCATTCATTGGTGTCAGTGTGGCTAATGGGTGCACGTGCACGCGCACATGCACGCGCATCGTGCACACTCGCGCATCGTGCACCCGGCGGACACTGGCACTATCGCTACCGGTGCAGAGAGGGCCACAGAGTGGCTCTCTCTGCATCGGAGGCTTGTAAAGTGGTATTGCAGGATGCCTCCATATCGAGGCATCACTGCAATACCCTCAGAGCTGCTGGAAGCATTTGTGATCGCTTCCAGCACTCTGTTTGACAACTGACGTACCAGGTACGTCCATTGTCATTAACTGCTTGTTAATGCATGACGTACCTGGTACGTCAGTTGTCATTAAGGGGTTAATATGTTTATTATAGTGGCGGCGACGTTGGGGGCAGCAGATTAGGGGTTAATAACATTATGTAGGTGTCAGCGATGTTGTGGGCAGCAGATTAGGGGTTAATAAATATAATGTAGGTGTAGGCGATGTTGGGGGCAGCAGATTAGGGGTTCATAAGTATAATGTAGGTGGCGGCAATGTCGGAGAAGCAGATTAGGGGTTAATAAGTATAATGTAGGTGTCGGCGATGTCAGGGGCGGCAGATTAGGGGTGTTTAGACTCGGGGTTCATGTTAGGGTGTTAGGTGTAAACATAAAATGTGTTTCCCCATAGGAATCAATGGGGCTGCGTTACTAAGCTTTACGCTGCTTTTTTGTAGGTGTTAGACTTTTTCTCAGCCAGCTCTCCCCATTGATGTCTATGAGGAAATTGTGCACGAGCACGTACAACCAGCTCCCTGCTGACTTAAGCAGCGCTGGTATTGGAGTGTGATATGGAGCACAATTTTGCTCTACGCTCACTTCTTGCCTTTTAACGCCGGGTTTAGAAAAACCTGTAATGCCAGCGCTCTATTAAAGTGAGCGGTGACAATAACGTGCAAGTTAGTACCGCACCCCTCATAACGCAAAACTCGTAATCTAGCCGTTAGACTTTAGAAAAACTGATTTTTCTTACATGGGCAGATACCTAGATGAATTTCTAAAAGGGATGGCACAGATTACAGGAGTACAAGAACAGTGGGAATATTTTAAAAATGCTATTCTAGATGCAACTAAACATTGTCACCTAAATTACAAGTTTTGTGTTCGTGTTTTAACACTGACAAAATGGTCATTTTAGCATTAAAACAGCATCACAGCCATTACAAGTCTTGTCGGTATAGCTGTACCGCAAGCCTTTTAGCCTAGTACGCAACGTCAGTCCCACACTCGTAAAAATGACGTTTTTTTCATGGGACTTCCATAGCGCAGCCATTACAAGTTTTGCGTTCTGGCTAAAAAGCTAGCGTTACACCATATAACGACAAGATCAGTACCGCCATCTGAAAGCATGAGTTTTACGCAACAAAACTGTTACATAAAACTCATAACTAAAGTGTTACAAAGTACACTAACACCAAAAAACTAACTATTAACCCCTAAACCGCTGCCCTCCCACATCACAAACACTATTTAAATATTATTAACCACTAATCTGCTGTCCGCCCACATCGCCCCCACTATACTAAAGTTATTAACCCCTAATTCCGCCGCCACTATAATAAACCTATTAACCCTTAAACTGCAAGGCCCTCACAACAAAATATACTAAATAAACCTATTAACCCCTAAACCGAAAGCCCCCACATCACAATAAATTAATTTAAACTAGTAACCCCTAAACCTAACGCTCTCCTAACTTTATATTAAAATTACAATTTCCCTATCTTAAATTAAATTAAAAATTACCTGTCAAATTAAAAATTACCTGTCAAATTAAAAAAACAAAGTTTAAACTAATATAACTATTAAACTAAAATTAAACTAACTACAAATTAAATAAAACTAAAATACAAATTAAAAAAATCCTAACACTACTCTAAAAATGACAAACTATCTAATTACAAAAAAACACTAAATTACGAAAAATAGTAAACGAAATTATCAAAAATAAAAAAGAATTACACCTAATCTCATAGCCCTATAAAAATAAAAAAGCCCACCCAAAATAAAAAAACCTAGCCTACAATAAACTACCAATAGCCCTTAAAAGGGCCTTTTGTAGGGCATTGCCCTAAGTTAAACAGCTCTTTTACCTGTAAAAACAATACAAAGACCCCCCCCAACAGTAAAACCCACCACCCAACCAACCCCCCAAAATAAAAAAAACCTGACTTTAACAAAAACCTAAGCTACCCATTACCCTTAAAAGGGCATTTAGCTTTTTTGCATTGCCCTGAAAAGGGCATTTAGCTCTTTTACGAAAAGCCCAAACTCTAAACTAAAAAAAAAACAACCCAAAAAAGTTTAAAAAATCCTTACACTAACCCCCGAAGATCCACTTACAGTTGCTGAAGTCCTGCTTGAAGAATCTTCATACCTTTGGCTCCATCTTCATCCAGGCAGTTCCATCTTCATCCAGGCGGCATCTTCTATTTACATCCCAACGGCATCTTCTATCTTCATCCCGGCGGCGCGGAGCGAGTTCATCCTGAAGACATCCGTTTCATACGGTCGCCGCCGTATACTGAATCTTGAATGCAAGGTACGTGATTCAAAATGGCGTTCGTTGCATTCCTATTGGCTGATTTGATTTTGGAAATTCAAATCAGCGAATAGGATGAGAGCTACTGAAATCCTATTGGCTGTTCAAACCAGCCAATAGGATGAGAGCTACTGACATTCTATTGGCTGATTTGAACAATGGACGCCATTTTGAACTGCGCACCTTGCATTGAAGATTCAGTATACGGCGGCAACCGTATGAAGAGGATGCTCCGCGCCAGATGTCTTCAGGATTAACCCACTCCGCGTCACCGGGATGAAGATAGAAGACGCTGCAGGATGAAGATAGAAGATGCCGTCTGGATGAAGATGGAGCCGCCTGCCGCCTTGATGAAGATGGAGCCGCTGGGATGAAGATCCTTCAAGCGGGACTTCAGCAAATGTAAGTGGATCTTCGGGGGTTAGTATTAGGATGTTTTAAGGTTTTTTTAGGTGGGGTTTTTTTTAGTTTAGGGTTTGAGCTTTTCGTAAAAGAGCTCAATGCCCTTTTCAGGGCAATGCAAAAGAGCAAAATGCCCTTTTAAGGGCATTGCCCATACAAATGCCATTTTCAGGGCAATGGGTAGCTTAGATTTTTTTAGCTAGGTTTTTTTATTTTGTGGGTTTGGTGGGGTGGGAGTTTGTTATGTTAGTGGGTCTTTGTTATTTTTTTTTAAGTAAAAGAGCTGTTTAACTTAGGGCAATGCCCTACAAAAGGCCCTTTTAAGGGCTATTGGTAGTTTATTCTAGATTAGCTTTTTTATTTTGCAGTGGTATTAGAATAGGAATATTTTTTATTATTTTTGATAATTCGTTTTTTATTTTGTGTAATGTTTTTATTTAATTTTGGGTTGGGTTTTTATTTTTAGATTAGGGGTTGGGCATTTCATATAAGAGCTGAATGCCCTTTTAAGGGCAGGGAAAAGAGCTGAATGGTAGATTAGGTTTTACTTTATTTTTATTTTGGGGGGTGGGGGATTGTATACTGTTAGGGGGTATTTGTTTTGTTTTGTAGCAAAAGAGCTGTTAACTTTAGGGCAATGCCCTACAAAAGGCAATTTTAAGGGCTCACAAAAGGTCCTTTTAAGGGCCCTTGGTAGTTTATTATAGTTTAGACTTTTTTATTTTGAGGTGTTTTTTTTTTTTAAAGGTTATTAGAATAGGAATAATTGTTATTGTTTTGGATAATTTTGTTTTGTTATTTTTTTGTTATGGCAGTTTTTTTATTTTTTGTAATTTTAGTGTTTTTTATTTTTTTGTAATGGTAGTTTTTTTATTTTTTATAATGTTAGTTTTTAGTGTAAGGCAGCTTAGGTTTTATTTTACAGGTAAATTTGTATTTATTTTAACTAGGTAGTTAGTAAATAGTTAATAATTGTTTACTAACTAGTCTACCAAGTTAAAATAAATACAAACTTACCTGTGAAATGAAAATAAAACCTAAGCTAGCTAGAATATAACTATTAGTTTTACTGTAGCTTGCTTAAGTTTTATTTTACAGTTAAGTTTGTATTTAGTTAACATGTTCATAAGTGGTATTGGAAGTGGGCTTAAGGGGAAGGTTTGCTTGTTTGCTGATGATACAAACATTTGTAACAAGGTAGATGTTCCAGGAGGGGTCCTACACAAAAAAACAAACTCCTGTTTATTAGTACTTAGACTTAACTCCAGAGTTACAGGCTTTGTTGATGCAAGAAACAAATTACACGACTACATATCTATAAAGTGCCAGATTACAAGTGGAGCAGTATTGAACGCTCCCACGTTGTCTGCTAGAAGCAAGCTTTTTGCGCGCATCAGGTAGCACTTGTGTTATAAGTTGGAAGTAAAAACTTTTCTGCTTGCGTGTTAACCTGATGCACGCAAAAAGCCAAAGTTAGAATATTGCACGTGTTAACGAATCCCCCATAGAATTCAATGGAGCACAAACATTGGAAAAAAATTAACACCCTACTTGCGCGCAAACCCAATCGCTTTTTCTCAAGCAATCCAAAGAAAAGATGTCAGCACCACCAATTCATCAAGGTAATATCTTTATTTACAGTGACATGAAGACAAAGCCGCGACGTTTCGAGTCTATCTGACACTATCATTCAATCACTTATATAGCACCTGGGTAACACTTAATTAATTTACCTGTTAATTTTTGAGTAACATATACATTTCATATTCTTTCATCGCCACCTAGTGGTTGTATATATTTATTACTCATTTTAAACAAACTTTTTTCCTTTTCACTTTTTTGAATTTTTAATATTACTTTTTTTAGGCATTAATGAAGTAATAGTTTGGATTAGGTACACAATATATAAATTCTACAAAATACTAAATGATTAAAAACCTTAAATGCATACGCAAAGTATCTAAAATATTACTTATAAAAACAAATGTAGGTCATAATCCCTGTTTAATCCTACTGGATGGAGGGTTTTTAACTTTTATATCCACCAGACTTCTCTTCTTTTTAATAGTAATTCCCTATCACCCCCCCTTCTCAATTTTGGAATGTGATCAATTACTTGAAACCTAAGTTGGCTCACTGTGTGACCTACCTCAAAAAAATGGGCTGATACTGGGAGGGATTTGTCTTCACATCTAATAGATGATTTGTGGGCACTGATTCTATCTTTAATACGATTTATCGTTTCACCGACATAGCCCCGTCCACATGGGCATTTTAGTAGGTATACTACATATTCTGTGTCACATGTGTAGAGACCATTTATGTATCATTTTTTTCTATCATTTACTTGTGCCACATGTTTACCTTTAATCATAGAATTGCACTGTGCACAATGTAGGCAGGGATATGATCCTTTGTTGGAAGTGGTTAGATAATTCACCTTCTCTTCCTTTCTAGTGCCCATATCGGCCTTAACCAATATGTCTCTGATATTTTTTACCCTCTTATAGGCATGTATAGGAAAATCCTGAAATTCCCTGATGTTAGGATTGTATTTATTTAACAGATACCAATGTTTTTTAATAATATTGGAAATGTGTTCACTATTTATACTATGTTCTGTTATGAATACAATCTGATTCCCTTCTTTCTTATTGTGTTTTGTCCGTGAACCCTGGTCCCCCATTTCAGTGAGCACTTCTTGTTTACAATTTGATATTAATGAGTTAGGATAACCCCTTCTTTCAAATTTCTTGGCCATTTGTTCTAATCTTACTGACTGTAGATTTTTATCTTTCACATTCCTCAATGTTCTAACAAATTGACTTCTAGGTATAGAATTAAAAACTCGTGCAGGATGATAGCTATCATAATGCAAGAGGGTATTACGATCAGTGGGCTTATTAAACAAATCGGTAATTAGGGCATTATCCTTCTTATACACTACTGTGTCTAAATAGCTTACATGATTTTCTGAAAAATTCAAAGTGAATTTTAGACTGTCAGTGCTCCTGTTTAATTCATCCACAAATGCCAGCAATGTGGCCAATGGGCAGCTCCATACACCAAACACGTCGTCAATACAACGAAGCCAGAGTTTACAGCTTGTTTGAAAAATAACATTAGTATGTACATATCTCTTCTCGAATTGACTGACAAAAATGTTGGCGTATGAAGGGGCCACATTAGAGCCCATGGCCGTACTTTTTTTTTTTAATGTAAAAAGTATCCTGAAAAAGGAAATAATTCAAGTATAGTACTATATTCAACAAATCCTCAATGAATTGACATTTGGGGATAGAAAAATCAGTTTACTGTTTTATCACTTCCAATACTGACGCTATACCAGCCTCACGAGGAATTGTTGTATATAGACTAACAACGTCAAGTGTAAAGAGAATATCTGATTCTTCACTTTGTATACTACTTAATTGTTCAAGAAAATTGCCAGTATCTTTTAAATAAGACTTTTGAACTGCAGCCAAAAGATTTAAAATTTTATCTAAGATGGCTATATTAGAAAATACTGACTCTGTACTAGCCACAATGGTCTGACCTGGCGGTTCTCTAAGGTTCTTGTGAACCTTAGGCAACGTGTAGAAAATGGGGGTAATAGGATTTTTCTTAATTAAAAAGACAGCAAGGTCCTTGGTGATCACATGATTCTCTACAGCTTTATCAATTACACTCACAATTTCCTTTTGTATATCGGGCAGTGGGTCACCATCTAAGATGTGGTAAATACCCCCATCTGATATCTGGGCAAGAATTTCTTGTACATAATATTCCCTGTCAAGGATGACAACAGCGCCGCCTTTGACCGCATTTTTAATTATGATCATTTTATTTTCAGAGAGATTTTGTATAGCCTGTTGTTCAGCAGCTGGTGTATTTCTTTGTAATTTCATATCTCTCTTAGTTAGTAACATCTTTATATCATTTTGCACAAATTTTATGTACATTTCTACCCCTGAATTTGATGTATTTGGAACAAAACATGATTTATTTCTCAGACCTAAAGATTTTAAATTGAACATTACATTCTCATTATCATTTCAAGTTGAATTAACATTAGTACTCTGAGAGCTAACGTGTGCCTTGAGTCTCAAGGTTCTAAAGAAACTATATAAATCTTTTTCCAAATTAAATTCATTCATATAGGTAGAAGGACAGAAAGACAGAAGAAGTGCTTACTGAAATGGGGGACCAGGGTTCGCGGACAAAACACAATAAGAAAGAAGGGAATCAGATTGTATTCATAACAGAACATAGTATGTATAGTGAAAAAATTTCAAATATTATTAAAAAACATTGGTATCTGTTAAGTAAATACAATCCTATCAGGGAAATTCAGGATTTTCCTGTACATGCCTATAAGAGGGTAGAAAATATCAGAGAAATATTGGTTAAGGCCGAAATGGGCACTAGAAAGGAAGAGAAGGTGAATTATCTAACCACTTCCAACAAAGGATCATATCCCTGCCTACATTGTGCACAGTGCAATTCTGTGATTAAAGGTATCCCTCCCAGTATCGGCCCATTTTATTGAGGCAGGTCACACAGTATGCCAACTTATGTTTCAAGTAATTGATCACATTCCAAAATTGAGAAGGGGTGGTGATAGGGAATTACTATTAAAAAGAAGAGAAGTCTGGTGGATACAAAATCTAAAAACCCTCCATCCAGTAGGATTAAACAGGGATGATGACCTACATTTGTTTTTATAAGTAATTTTTTAGATACTTTGTGTTTTTAATCATTAATCATTTAGTATTTTGTATAATTTATATATTGTGTACATAATCCAAACTATCACTTCATTAATACCTAAAAAAAAGTAATATTAAAAATTCAAAAAAGTGAAAAGGAAAAAAGTTTGTTTAAAATGAGTAATAAATATATACAACCACTAGGTGGCAATGAAAGAATATGAAATGTATATGTTACTCAAAAATGAACAGGTGAATTAATTAAAGGGACATAATACTCATATGCTAAATCACTTGAAACTGATGCAGTATAACTGTAAAAAGCTGACAGGAAAATATCACCTGAGCATCTCTATGTAAAAAAGGAAGATATTTTACCTCACAATCTCCTCAGCTCAGCAGAGTAAGTTCTGTGTAAAAAGTTATACTCAGCTGCTCCCAGCTGCAGGTAAAAATTTTTAAAAAAATGAAGAAATGAACAGCAGCCAATCAGCATCAGCAGTGCTGAGGTCATGAACTCTTACTGTGATCTCATGAGATTTGACTTAACTCTCATGAGATTTCATAGTAAGCTTCCTTTACCTGATTGGTGAAATAATATGAGAGTGCACGATGCTAGTCCCTTCAGATGTCCCAGGACAAACACACTAAAATGCTGCTTAGAAATCCTTTACAATGGGAGGTGGCTACTGAGGAACTTTTGAGGTAAAATATCTTTCTTTTTTACATAGAGATGTTCAGGTGATATTTTCTAGACAGCTTTTTACAGCTATGCTGCATCACTTTCAAGTGTTTAAACATTTGGGTATTATGGCCCTTTAAGTGTTATCCAGGTGATTAAGAGTCAGGTAGACTCGAAACGTTGCTGCTTTGTCTTCATGTCACTGTAAATAAAGATATTACCTTGATGAATTGGTGGTGCTGACGTCTCCTCTTTGGATTGCTTAATGTATGAGAGGTGTGCAGGAGCCTCTCACGTACGGGCACCCCATACAAACATATATATGTGTACATATGTACTTATGTGTTTATATTTGTATATATTTCTGTAAATACAAATATAGACCCTTTGTCTGCCTTTTTCTTTCTAACACCTGAGACAACATATCTGTGAGCCCTTATAACTTTTTTCATGCAATATATATATACAGGTAAATATTTTTTATAAGATAGTGTAATTATGAGTTTTGTGACACTTTTTTGTTTTGTAAAACAGTTAACCAAAGCTCTAAGGTCACACTATCCAACGCTCGTTAACTTAAATTACGGTCAAATGATTATGTTTGATTTTAACTTTTAATACAAGCACTTCACCTGATGGACGCAAACAGCCGCAATAAATCCGATATTTCTCACGTGTAACTGTTAGCGTGCCACTCGTAATCTGGCCCACATGTTTTGTTTTTATTCAGTTGCCATGGATTCAAACAATGTTTTTAAAACATACCTGAGAAAAAGACTGCTTGAAGAAGGTCTCAAGAATTTGACTTCTCTGCTTTTTTGTAACAGCTTCCTTAAGCAAAGCTTTTTCATTCATTTTCTGTTTATTGATAGAGATTCCATTCTCTATTAACTGGCTAATAAAGCCATTGCTTTCTTCTTCGTTATTAAAATATAACACCTGGGGGAGAAAAAAAGTAAATGTCACCTGCTGTCATATCGTTAAAAAGTCTCCATTTAGATAACTGAATGAATAATAATGTCTCAAATGAGAAAAACTGTGACTTTTGTATTTGGAGTTTATATATATTTTTATATTTATTTATGTTACATTTCTCACATTTAATGTTACTATTTGATCTTTACATATAAGGGACCACAGTATATTTTATTTTCACTTTTATCACCAGCAAACACATTTTGACAAGCAGGGTCATTCTAAGGTGCTGAAGACTATGAGCTTGAGTCTATGGATATGTTCAATAATGGCCCTCTCCAAATTCCCAAACTGCACCATAGATGAACCTCACCCAGGGTTAAGTACCAGACCCCACAGCATGACAATGTTTGCTTTAAATAAACCTTTTAACCCTCAAACAGTTTATTATGCAAAAAACATGGAGGAAATAATAAGAAAATGCTGTTAATGCCTTATTGCTTACGGTAGATTAAGGGATGGCCACCTTGCAGCCCTCTGCACTAGTTTTTGTGGCCCCTGGAAAATAGCAGAACTAAGAATGTGTGTGATAGTTCTTGTGGCCCGAAGAAAACATGGAACTAAAAATATGTACTTTGAGGACTTCAGATGGGAACACTTTAAAGCAAAGTGTGAAATAATTACTGGTGATGATCATACTGTTTGGTTCTCTTATTTCACCATGTTTATGACAGTAAAAAAAGGAAATTTATGCTTACCTGATAAATTTATTTCTTTTATGATATGACGAGTCCACGGATTTCATCCTTACTTATGGGATATCGCCTCCTGGTCAGCAGGAGGAGGCAAAGAGCACCACAGCAGAGCTGTATATATAGCTCCTCCCTTCCCTCCCAATTCAGTCATTCGACTGAAGTTAGGAAGAGAAAGGAAAAGCCAAGGTGCAGAGGTGACTGAAGTTTAACAAAAATAAAGACCTGTCTTAGAAAATGACTGGGTGGGCCGTGGACTCTTCATATCGTAAAAGAAATACATCTGTCAGGTAAGCATAAATTTCCTTTTCTTTTACAAGATATGACGAGTCCACAGATTTCATCCTTACTTATGGGATACAATACCAAAGCTATAGGACACGGATGAAAGGGAGGGACAAGACAGGAACCTAAATGGAAGGCACCACTGCTTGAAGAACCTTTCTCCCAAAAACAGCCTCGGACGAGGCAACAGCATCAAATTTGGAAAATTTGGAAAAAGTGTGAAGAGACGACCAAGTTGCAGCCTTGCAAATCTGTTCAACAGAAGCATCATTTTTAAATGCCCATGAGGAATCCACAGCCCTAGTTTAATGAGCCGTAATTTTTTCAGGAGGCTGCTGTCCAGCAGTCTCAAAACGGATGATACTCTTCAGCCAAAAAGAAAGAGAGGTATCAATGACCGAATCAGAGAACCCTTGCTTAGATAAAATCAAGCGTTCAATCTCCAAGCAGTCAGCTGCAGAGAAACTAGATTCAGATGATAGAAGGGTCCCTGAATGAGAAGGTCCTGCCTCAATGGAAGCTTCCACGGTGGCAGAGAGAACATGTCCACTAGATCGGTATACCAAGTCCTGCGAGGCCACGCAGGAGCGATGAGAATCACCGAAGCCCTCTCCTGTTTGATACGAGCAATCACCCGGGGAAGGAGAGCAAACAGTGGAAACACATAAGCTAGGTTGAACGACCAAGGCACTGCCAAGGCAACTATCAGTTCGGCCTGAGGATCCCTGGACCTGGATCCATATCTCTGGAGCTTGGTATTCTGACAAGATGCCATAAGATCCAGCTACGGTCTGCCCCATCTGAGAATCAGGGTGGCTAAGACCTCCGGATGGAGTTCCCATTCCCCCGGATGAAACGTCTGCTCAAAAAATCCGCTTCCCAGTTGTCCACTCCTGGGATGTAGATTGCTGACAGATAACAAGAGTGAGCCTCCGCCCACCAAATTATCTTGGATACTTCTGTCATCGCTAAGGAACTCCTTGTTCCTCCCTGATGATTGATGTAAGCCACAGTCATGAAGTTGTCCGACTGAAACCGGATGAATTTGGCCTAAGCCAACTGAGGCCAAGCCTGAAGCGCATTGAATATTGTTCTCAATTCCAGAATATTTATTGGAAGTAGAGACTCCGACTGAGTCCACACACCCTGAGCCTTCAGGGAATTCCAGACTGCACCCCAACCTAGTAGACTGGCGTCCGTTGTCACTATCACCCATGAGGGTCTGCGGAAGCACGTCCCTTGGGACAGATGATCTGGTGATAACCACCAAAGAAGAGAGTCTCTTGTCTCCTGATCCAGGTCTATTTGAGGAGACAAATTTGCATAATCTCCATTCCACTGCCTGAGCATGCTCAGTTGTAGAGGACTGAAATGAAAACGAGCAAACGGAATGATGTCCATTGCCTCCACCATCAATCCAATTACCTCCATGCACTGAGCCACTGATGGCCAAGGATTGGACTGAAGGGTTCGGCATGTTTTCAGAATCTTTAACTTTCTGACTTCCGTCAAAAAGATTTTCATGGATACAGAGTCTATTAGAGTTCCCAGGAAAGGAACCCTTGTCTGTGGAATTAGTGAACTCTTTTCTAGATTCACCTTCCACCCGTGAGTCCTTAGGAAGGATAGAACAATGTCGGTATGAGACTTTGTCAGCTGATAAGACAACGCCTGGATCAGAATATCATCCAGATAAGGCGCCACTGAAATGCCCCATGGCCTGAGAACCACCAGCAGAGACCCTAGAACCTTTGTGAAGATCCTGGGTGCCGTGGCCAGCCCGAAAGGAAGGGCCACAAACTGAAAATGTTTGTCCTGAAAGGCAAACCTCAGGAACTGGTGATGATCTCTGTGGATAGGAACATGAAGATATGCATCCTTTAAGTCCACGGTAGTCATACATTGACCCTCCGAATAGTCTCCATCTTGAAGGATGGAGCTCTGAGCAACTTGTTTAGACTCTTGAGATCTAAAATGGGTCGGAACGTTCCCTCTTTTTTGGGAACCACAAAAAGATTTGAGTAAAACCCCTGCCCCTGTTCCTGTATTGGAACGGGACAAATTACTCCCATAGTGGAGAGGTCTTTTACACAACGTAAGAACGCCTCTCTTTTTATCTGGTCTACAGACAATCGTGAAAGAAGAAACCTTCCCCTTGGGGAGGAAATTTTGAACTCCAACTGATACCCTTGAGACATGATTTCTAGTGTCCAGGGATCCTGAATGTCTCTTATCCAAGCCTGGACAAAGAGAGAAAGTCTGACCCCTACTAGATCCGGTCCCGAATCGGGGGCCGCCCCTTCATGCTGTCTTGGGAGCAGCAGCGGGCTTCTTGGGTTGTTTACCCTTGTTCCAAGCCTGGATGGGTCTCCAGTTAGGCTTGGCTTGAGAATAATTCCCTTCCTGTTTAGCGGAAAAGGAAGGGGGGACTCCTTTGAAATTACAAAAGGAACAAAATTTACTCTGTCGTACCCGTTGCTTAGATGTTTTGTCTTGAGGGAGGAGATGATCTTTCTCCAACAAGAAGCTGATCAGGTTCTGGCTACCCTTGAAAGAAAATAGTACTCACTGGCACCATTTAAAAATAAAAAAACTCTTGATTGAAGAAAATAAACTAACACCTCACTTTACCTCTTCCTAGTCTAACACAGGCAAAGAGAAAATGGAGTGGGAGGGAAGGGAGGAGCTATATATACAGCTCTGTTGTGGTGCTCTTTGCCTCCTCCTGCTGACCAGGAGGCGAAATCCCATAAGTAAGGATGAAATCCGTGGACTCATCATATATTGTAAAAGAAAGAGCAGCTGAAGGATAACTGCTTGCAGATCACTTACTCTGTTAAGCGGAAGAAATTTTGAGTTAAATTATATTTCTGTTTATTTTTACATAGAGATATTATATTATCTAGTCAGCTTGTTACAGATTCGCTGAATCCTTTCAAGGGTATTCAACTACTCACTTTTTATAAAGCCAATCTTTAATAGATTTGTCCCCCAAAACAACCCCGGTTCACTCTTCATAGACCACGTCAGCTGGAATCAGTGGGTTGTTTTTTAAACCGCACCACAGGGTTATTACAAAATAAAAATGCACTCTCCTTAATATTAAACACATCAACACTAGATGAAACAGCCAATAATCATTCTTTTGTTGTATTTCTTTTATAGGGCAAAAGTGTGGTTTGAGTAATATTTGTAACTTTTTAATAACCCTGGAAACGATGATGTGTATTAACAAGTGAACTGCACATGCTCAAAAATTAACTTTACCAGGTTTAACAGCCTGGGATTTGCTGACAGCAGCAACAGTATTATTTCTATATGCCTCAGATGCCCTGGAAGATCCTTGCTTTACGTAATATACGTGATACTTTACAGTCATTAAAGGTTTAAAAAAACATGCAATACCCAAAGATATGCCATAAATAAGAAGAAAATGATAGAAATACCAAACTGGAATAACTTGGAAAGTTTTTTGTTTTAAATTGGGGATTCATGTAGTTCCATAATTATTGCTAGTGGAAAAGTGGATGCTACTACAATATTCAATAGAGTGGGCACCTGACCTAATTAAACATTTTGAGCAAGTATTTAAATAATGTAATGGTTTGTGTGTCTAAGTGTAAGTAATGCAAATAACCAATTATTTATAAAAAAAAATATATAATTACTGTTCGCAAATGTTCAGTACATTTATTCTGTTAATAGTGGGGGTAAATATCTTCGCACTTAAATTCTAGGATTAGCCAATTAAAATGTGATATGATTCTAAAGTCAGACAAACACATGTTAAAAACGAAACCTATTTAATTTTTTACTTGGAAACAAAATAATTCTCAGGAAAAGGATGACACGTTTGTTTCCTTTCACTATTGTTTAAAGTACATGCTATTCTCATGGGCGTAAGCAGAAATTATCCCAGGGAGGGGCAAGAAAATAAAATTCTCTGAGCATAATAATATCAGAGGCAACATGTGCGCCAGGAGAACTGCTTGTCATACACAAGTGATGAACATCATTTAACCCTTTAACTACTGAGACACTTGAATACCCCTGTGCCAGAGCAGTTTTAAGTTAATTAACCCTTCTTGATTTTACACAGAGGTATATTTATCAAAGTGCGAGTGGACATGATACGATGTAGCGTATCATGTCTGCTGCACATTGATAAATGCCGACAGCGCATTTATCATTGCACCAACAGTTCTGGTGAACTGCTGGTGCAATGCCGCCCCCTGCAGATTCGCGGCCAATCGGCCGCTAGCAGGGGGTGTCAATCAACCCGATCGTATTCGATCAAGCTCCAAGTACCCACACAAACTACAGCTCTTTTTTTTTTTTTTTTTAGCAGACTTAGCATATTAGAAAATAACCTTATTTTGCTGAAATATAATAATATGGGGAAACACCAGCATATGAAATGGAAAAACAATTACACTTTTGTATAGTTTTCTATGGTGCACATATTAAATTGCAGCGCGAGAGTCATTATTTCCTACATTTTTCAATCCCTCATTTTATTGTCTTACATTTAGCATTAGTTCATTTTATTCCCCCAAAACACTAACATTTCAAAATGTATACTAATATTATTTTACAATTACTAATTAAGATGTTTGGGTATTTTGTTTGGTTTTGTCATTATGCTCCAAATTGCACTTTATCCAGAAAATGAATAGGTATAAAATATCTAACCATACAAATATATAAATATCTTTTACAATTACACAAAATTCTGCCTTCCCAGAGTGGTGGCTTTACCCATTTGGAAAATATATACAAATTCCTACTCCTGTCCAAACTCACAGTTGTGATATATATCAGAAGTAAAATAGAGGAACATACGAATAAAAACTCACAAATTGCACCTGTTCTCATATTTACTTACAATATATATCAGCAGTAAAAGAGAAGGACTTACTAATAAAAACTCACAAATTGCACCTGTTGTCATATATTTACTTACAATATATCAGAAGTAAAATAGAAGGACTTACTAATGAAAACTCACAAATTGCACTATCATACGTTTACTAAAGATATATATCAGAAGTAAAATAAATTGACTTACTACTGAAAACTCACAAATTGCACTTGTTGTCATATATTTACTTACACTATATATCAGAAGTAAAATAGGACTTACTAATGAAAACTCACAAATTGCACTATCATACGTTTACTAAAGATATATATCAGAAGTAAAATAAATTGACTTACTACTGAAAACTCACAAATTGCACTTGTTGTCATATATTTACTTACAATATATATCAGAATTAAAATAGATTGACTTACTACTGAAAACTCACAAATTGCACCTGTTGTCATATATTTACTTACAATATATATCAGAAGTAAAATAGGACTTACTAATGAAAACTCACAAATTGCACCTGTTGTCATATATTTACTTACAATATATATCAGAATTAAACTAGAACTTACAAATGAAAACTCACAAATTGCACCTGTTGTCATATATTTACTTACAATATATATCAGAAGTAAAATAGGACTTACTAATGAAAACTCACAAATTGCACCTGTTGTCATATATTTACTTACACTATATATCAGAAGTAAAATAGGACTTACTAATGAAAACTCACAAATTGCACTATCATACGTTTACTAAAGATATATATCAGAATTCAGAAGTAAAATAAATTGACTTACTACTGAAAACTCACAAATTGCACCTGTTGTCATATATTTACTTACAATATATATCAGAAGTAAAATAGATTGACTTACTACTGAAAACTCACAAATTGCACCTGTTGTCTTACATTGATGTCTTAATAATTGACTTACTATATCCAACCTCAGGTTTTGGATATCATAACTTAGTTCAGATTATTTACAGGGTAAAAAATGAATGTAGGTAAGTCAGAAGTAATTTTGTTTTCATAATTCCATTACAGCTATGCTAAAAAGAAACTAATCTTAAAATTACAGTTCTTTCATTTAAAGGGACATTTCAGTCAAAATTGAAATACATTTAGACAAATTACATATTTGGATAGAACCATATTTACAATGTACATGTATTGGCTAAAATGCTTCTAGTAAAAGTTATCACTGTTTTAGTGTTAACATTTTTCTCTATGTGCACGTGAAGCATAGCTAGATATTCTTAGTGAGCCAGCATTATAAATACCGCAGCTGCTCAAAGCACTAGTGGGGTTTGTATCATGTCAGCAATTAACAAATTGAATTATTAGCAGATGCTACAAACACCTTAGGTTCCCTGAGCAAATGCTGTGTTTAAAATGGTGATGCATGAAGAATACTTAAATACACTTTTGAAACAGCTTAAGCTGTTATTAGAAGCATTTTTGCTAATACATATTCCAAAAATGCTTCTATTCAAAACTGAAATGCATCCACGTGGATTCCAATTTTGGCTGGAATGTTCTTTTTTTTCTTTTAAATATTTAGGTATCACATTACACTCTTAAAGGGACACGAAACACAAAATTTTACTTTCACGATTTCGGTAGAACATACAATTTTAAACAACTTTCCAGTTTACTTCTATTATAAAATGTGCTTTGATCTCTTGGTATTATTTGTTGAAGGAGCAGCAATGCATTGCTGGTTTCTAACTGAACACATGGGGTGAGCCAATGACAGTAAGCATATATATACAGCCACCAATCAGAAGCTAGCACCCAGATGCTTTGCTGGTCCTGAGCTTACCCAGATAAACTCATCAACAAAGGTTAACAAGAGAAGGAAGCAAATTAAGTAATATAAGTAAAGTGGAAAGTTGTTTAAAATTGTATGCTCTGTCTGAAGCATGAATGTCTAATTATTAATGTACTGTCCTTTTAAATATGAGATCCCTGATCTCAGTATGTTTGTAGGGCAGTCATATTATTTATAGAAAACTCAGAAAACTTTTGGAAAACTACCAACTATCGTAACAAGTTCCCCACTCTATTTTACCAATTTATACATTATTAGTATCACATAAAGGGATGATTGCTTTTAATCAGCTTGTGGCTGGATGGTGGGGGGCCGCAAAGCAGAACATACAGTGAACTTAGATGCCATTGCAGAAAATACAGCATGTCTGCAGAAAGAACAGAACCCATGCAAGTACTGTTGCTGCTTTAACTTTGCAGCTCTGCTCCACATTAGACAGTTCTCTTCAAACAGAGTTGTGCTCTGGTTGCACTGTGCAGTTTTCCTTAACACAGTGCATCCAAAGCAAAGTGCTGTTTGAAGTTAACAGTCATATATGCAGTAGCGCTGCAAAGCAGCAGTGCATTGATTATTTACTGGCTCTTTTTTCAAACCCTCTCCTAGCCTTTCCCAGTCTGCAAAGATGTTTGTTCTGAATGTAAGACGTTCTTATGAGCATTGCACCTCTTTCATTACTACATTTCTATGTTAGACCAAGAGAAAAGGAAACAAATTTATTCAAGAGACGTTTTACAGTTTCATTTTTTTTTTGTCTGCAGCTAATTTGCAATGCAATTTTCAACTACTGCACTATATTATAAAACATTAAAAATGGTTATATTCTTTAGTTAACCAACACATTGCAATTGAACTGGTGCTTTAGTGTAACTTTAGTGTAACTTAAAATTGAATCTTACTTAAAATTACCTGCAGAAAAACTTTCACTTAAAAAAATCTCATCGCAGAAAGTGAAAAAAAGTTCTGCCTCTGGGGGGGGGGCAGATATGATGAGGTGACAGATATCACACTAAGAATGAGGAGTAGATGGGTCTGAGTGGCAGCAAATGCTTGTAGTTAGTATTCTTAAGAATATACTGATTTACTTAATCTGGTTTGTCCTAAAATAAAGGGTCTGTGGTTCAAATGGCATATTTGTTAACTAAGATGTGTAACCGCTCAGTAAATCTTACAATTAGCATGTTTTTTTTTCTTGTCAAAAGATGATTTGATAAAACTTTAGTTGTTTTGCAATATATTCTTAGTAAAAAGAAAATGTATGCTCATCTCTTTTGTTGACAAAAAAGCTCCACCCTTCAAAACATTATTAAATTATTTGCACGCACACATGTTGTTGGAGCAGGCAGATGTTAAATGTGATATGGTAAAAAGAGTTTCTAGAAAAATGTGAACCATGTTTGCCTGAACTCCCTGTGCCAATTAGACACAGAATAATAATTCCCTGTAATTCTGCAGAACAGCTCTATGGACACTGGAGATTAAAGAGATGTGGTGCACTTGCGAGTACTGGCAGAGACAGAGGACTGTTGTAATCACAGCTGAGTAGACCACGTGTTTCTCTCCCCTCTCTATCTTCTGGCAAGGTTTTTTGCTTTGTTTTGTTTTTCATTTTTTCTTTTATGTTATTTATGTTATGGATTTATTTGTAATATAATTTGGCTAGAATGCAGATGTACTCATGAGGATAGGGATTTTTTGCAATCTTTGATATATATATATTTGTTGCTTTCTGTGCTGTTATGACAGGAGATTTATTTTTTTCTATGACTTCTGTATGTACATCTAAGTATTAAATAAAGAAAAAGAAAAAAAAATTGTGTCTAAGCATAAGGTTAAATTGCTTACATTTTGAAGTGATTGTACTTTCATGGACATACCTGAAACTTTTAGGGTTTGATTCTGAGACTTACACTCACCGGCCACTTTATTAGGTACACCTGTTCAATTTCTTGGTAACACAAATTGCTAATCAGCCAATTACATGGCAGCAACTCAATGCATTTAGGCATCTCAACATGGTGAAGATGACTTGCTGAAGTCCAAACCCAGCATCAGAATGGGGAAGAAAGGGGATTTAAGTGACTTTATTTGTGGCATGGTTGTTGGTGCCAGGCAGGCTGGTCTGAGTATTTAATAAAGTGCTGATCTACTGGAATTTTCACGCACAACCATCTGTAGGGTTTACAGGGAATGGTCTAAAAAAGAGAAAATATCTAGTGAGCGGCAGTTGTGTGGACGACAATGCCTTGTTGATGTCAGAGGAGAATGGGGCAGACTGGTTCAAGATGATAGAAAAGCAACAGTAACTCAAATAACCACTCGTTACAACCAAGGTATGCAGAATACCATCTCTGAACGCACAACACGTCAAATATTGAAGCAGATGGGCTAAAGCAGCAGAAGACCACACCGGGTTCCACTCCTGTCAGCTAAGAAGAGGAAACTGAAGCTACAATTCACACAGGCTCACCAAAATTGGACATTAGAAGATTGGAAAAATGTTGCCTGGTCTGATAAGCCTCAATTTCAGCTGCAACATTCAGATGGTAGGGTCAGAATTTGGCATAAACAACATGAAACCATGGATCCATCCTGCCTTGTATCAACGGTTCAGGCTAGTGTTGGAGGTGTAATGGTGTGGGGGATATTTTCTTGGCACACTTTGGGCACCTTAGTACCAATTGAGCATTGTTTGAGTATTGTTGCTGACCCTGTCAATCCCTTTATGGTTTCTTGAACATGAAAATGAGTCCACTGTACTCCAATGGCCTCCACAGTCACCAGATCTGAATCCAATAGAGCACCTTTGGGATGTGGTGAAACGGGATATTCACATCATGGATATGCAGCTGACAAATCTGCAGCAACTGCGTGATGCTATCATGTCAATATGGACCAAAATGTCTGAGGAATGTTTCTAACACCTTGTTGAATATATGACATGAAGAATTAAGGCAGTTCTGAGGGCAAATGGGGTCAACTCCAGTACTAGCAAGGTGTACCTAATAAAGTGGCCGGTGTGTGTACATTACTATTTCTCAGGGCTATAGAGGTCCGTATTAAATTACTGACAAGAAAGTCATGCTAAAGTATTGTGTCACTTTTTGTACTGTAGCACAGGGGTCAGCAACCTTGGGCCCCTAGATGTTTTGGAATTACATTTACCGTGATGCTCAGATAGCCTCAGCATCATGGGAAATGTAGTTCCAAAACATCTGGGGGCCCAAGGTTGCTCACCCCTGCTGTAGCACAAAATGCAGGACCATAGGGGAGCTTGAAAATGTGTAATTAGAATTACTATCCCAATGATTTAACATTCAAATGTTACAATGAAAACAAGTTAAATATATTTAAAAGTACATTTGTGTTTTCCTTATAAAACATATAAACACTGATCACACCCTAGTTTCAAGTGTATTGATTGCACTTCTATCACAGAAAGCTGGGAATTAATCAAAATGAATGAAACAAGCTAAGCAAGAATTAAAGTATGAAACAAACTTCAGTAGACAACAGCAGTATATGCCAATAGCTTGGGGCAGTATTGGAGAGTTGTCAAGTTACTGCACAAAGCCAAAGCAAACTGGATGAAAATCATATAAGACTATCATTTTATTTTTTTCAAGTTGAGTTCTCATATTCTATTAAAAAACATAATTTTTTTCTTTCACACTACTTTTAAATTATATTAGATTTTATCATTTCAATTAATCATTGATGATACTAAACTATTAATGATTAGCTACTTATTACCATTAACCAGTTATTTCAGATTATACTTATTCTTAATCATTTACAAATGTAATAATTATGTGTTAAAAGCAGAACTATTCAGCATTACTAACTTTCTGAAGCAAAAAAATATGTCTGAGAAAAATTTACATTGTTATTCATTAACAAATGTAATAGTAAGTCTTTGTAGCCTAACCGATCCTGAAAAGTATGTTATTCTCATAACCCATATAAATTCCAAGAACTATTAAAGGGACATAAAACCACAATGTTTTATTTTACTTCTATTATAAAATGAGCTTCTTTCTCAAAGTATTCTTTGTTATAGAGAGCATACCTAGGTAGGTAAGGTTCGTGTGTCTGGAGCACTAAATGGCAGAAAACACTGCTGCCATCTAGTGCTCTTGCAAATGTATAATATTGTTAAAAGTATCCTTATAAAACTGCCTCCATATTTAATGTTCCAGACAGGTGCACACTATGGAGCTTACTACCTGCTTTTCAACAAAGGACGCAAAGAGAAAGAGAAAATGTAATACCATAATTAAATTGGATAAATAAACAAGTAAATAAATAATTGTATGCACTATCTGAATCATGAAAGAAGCATTTTGAGTTTCATGTTCCTTTAAGTGATAAATATCTCAAATTCCCTATATGAACTAATTCCTACATTGCTAAATAAGTGAAGCAATAGATAAAGGACCAGTAAATAAGGGATTTGCACAGTGAGATACCAAAAAGATAACAAGGTAACATTTGTTAGGACAAATATACACAATAGCACACATTTTACTTACCAAATCATATTCTTTTGGCACCTTAATCATCAAGGTTTTGCATCCATGGTTATTAGACTGAATGATGGTGACTTTATTTTGACTCTGTAAGTTGATGGTGCGAATTATTGTGCAGCTAATATCCAATACTTTGATAATATGTTGTGGGTATATTTGTATTAAAACGCTGCATGTAGGTTCTTTTGGACCCCGCCATTCTTGTGCTGCCAAAACAAACAAAACAAAAAACACGTCATAATAATTTTCTTATTCAACAGTCTTAAACGTATAATCACTAGTCAGATTGTTAATGAAGATTTAATTTATAATCTCAAAAGCATAACCATAACAGAAATAAATTATCAAATGTTTGAAAACCAAACAATTTCAGCTAGTTATTGTTATCCTTTATTTGAATAGCACTGCAAAATGCCATAGTGCTGACAATTCCGTAGTAATAAATTTACTGTCAAATTTTTAAATACCAAAAATAGATGGGTGAAAACATATAAAGTTATAGAGCTCCATTTATCAAGTTGCAGATGCAGATTTAGAGCTCCTTCAGTGCATGAGCGAGCCTGCACCTTATAGTTAAAAAGCCCTGCTTCCTAACCTATACGCCACCTCTTAGCTACAGATTAAAATCACGCTGAAATAATATGACCAGGGTGATTGACAGCCCCTGCTCACTTGCAAACAGCCACTTGTGCAATGTTAAATGTAGGCAGCTTATTGCTACTCGCTGCCCGAGATGCCTGGCGGACAGGTTCACAGAAGCGAACCTTGTCCGTCTGGACTTTCTTAAATGGCACTCATAGAGGGAAGTTGTATAGATCACTATGATGACTTTGCTTTACTCTTTATATATAAAAAAAAAAAAAAAAAAGAGTATGAAGTTTCTAAGCCACTAAAAATGACTAATCCATACTTCATCAGCTTTCAGAGGAAATAAATAAATCAAACAATACATTCTGCATGAGCAAACACTGGTATCTAAAGAGAGAATTCACTATAAGGGCTAGATTACAAGTGGCGCTCTAATTAGATACAGGGTATTTCTCAGAGTTTTGTGCGCGGCAATGATAGCACATGTAATACGAGTTGAAAGTAAATGTGTTCGCTTGATCGCAGTTGGATTTAACGTGTGTCAGGTTAACGTGACTACAGAGCTCTGGTTGACTGATAGGCGAGGAAAAAAAAATCGCACAAAGCACACCAAAATAAATTTAACAGTATAGTAACACTCATATTAACACTGCCTGATAAAAAAATTATTGAAAATAAAAGTTATAAGGGCTTAAAAAGATGAGGTCTCAGGCATTATAAAAAAAAAGTCAGGCAAAGGGCTTTAACATAGAGATACATACATATACATGTCTAAATATGTATATGTATGTATATATAAATGTATATATGTGTGAACATATGTATTTATATGTTTATACTGTATGTATTTACCGACATGTATATATTGAAATATTTTTTACCAAAAAAAAAAAAATATATATATATATATATATATATATATACATAAATATTTATTAAATAATAAATATATAGAACATATTCTTCAATGTGAAGAACATTGGGATGTGAAATATTCATATTTCATGTCAGATTTTACGCCTCTGAATAAATTGCGATCGGATTAGCGCATGAGTATGGGTGTTAGTTTATTTTGCTGTATGCGTAGTCCATTGAAGTCTATGGGATAATACGTTAACACAGTCGTGATATTCGAAGTTCCCCTTTTTGCACGCGTTGACTTTTCGCTAGTGTGCTAACTTTTTACTTTCAACTCATAATATGAGCGCAACCCAAATCTTGCAAAAAGCCTCCATCTAGCAAAGTTAACAAAGGAGCGCTAAATAGCGATCCACTCATAATCTAGCCCTAAATGTGATTTAGAGAGTACCAAAAATGAAAAGGGTTCTACGATTCAATGTAAATACAAAGTAAGAAGCACAGTTATGTTTGTATTTAACAAGCCATCACACTAAATATTTTTGAGACAGATAACTGGTGAGTACCATCCTCTGGGAAAATAAATGTGTATGGAGTTGATGGTTTCAACTATGGAGACAAAAGTGCACTTTGTACTTTACTTGCTGTGATTTCGTATTGCAGACATACCTGAGGATATGTGCTTTACTTGCTGTGATCTCATATTGCAGACATACCTGAGGATATGTGCTTTACTTGCTGTGATCTCATATTGCAGACATACCTGAGGATATGTGCTTTACTTGCTGTGATCTCATATTGCAGACATACCTGAGGATATGTGCTTTACTTGCTGTGATCTCATATTGCAGACATGCCTGAGGATATGTGCTTTACTTGCTGTGATCTTATATTGCAGACATGCCTGAGGATATGTGCTTTACTTGCTATGATCTGATATTGAAGACATGCCTGAGGATATGTGCTTTACTTGCTGTGATCTCATATTGCAGACATGCCTGAGGATATGTGCTTTACTTGCTGTGATCTCATATTGCAGACATGCCTGAGGATATGTGCTTTACTTGCTGTGATCTCATATTGCAGACATGCCTGAGGATATGTGCTTTACTTGCTGTGGTCTCATATTGCGACATGCCTGAGGATATGTGCTTTACTTGCTGTGATCTCATATTGCAGACATGCCTGAGTATATATGCTTTACTTGCTGTGATCTCATATTGCAGACATGCATTAGGATATGTGCTTTATTTGCTGTGATCTCATATTGCAGACATGCCTGAGGATATGTGTTTACTTGCTGTGATCTCATATTGCAGACATGCCTGAGGATATGTGCTTTACTTGCTGTGATCTCATATTGCAGACATGCCTGAGGATATGTGCTTTACTTGCTGTGATCTCATATTGCAGACATGCCTGAGGATATGTGCTTTACTTGCTGTGATCTCATATTGCAGACATGCCAGAGGATATGTACTTTACTTGCTGTGATCTCATATTGCAGAAATGCCTGAGGATATGTACTTTACTTGCTGTGATCTCATATTGCAGACATGCCTAAGGATATGTGCTTTACTTGCTGTGATCTCATATTGCAGACATGCCTGAGGATATGTGCTTTACTTGCTGTGATCTGATATTGCAGACATGCCTGAGGATATGTGCTTTACTTGCTGTGATCTCATATTGCAGACATGCCTGAGGATATGTGCTTTACTTGCTGTGATCTCATATTGCAGACATGCCTCGGGATATGTGCTTTACTTGCTGTGATCTCATATTGCAGACATGCCTGAGGATATGTGCTTTACTTGCTGTGATCTGATATTGCAGACATGCCTGAGCATATGTGCTTTACCTGCTGTGATCTCATATTGCAGACATGCCTGAGGATATGTACTTTACTTGCTGTGATCTCATATTGCAGACATGCCTGAGGATATGTGCTTTATTTGCTGTGATCTCATATTGCAGACATGCCTGAGGATATGTGCTTTACTTGCTGTGATCTGATATTGCAGACATGCCTGAGGATATGTGCTTTACTTGCTGTGATCTCATATTGCAGACATGCCAGAGGATATGTACTTTACTTGCTGTGATCTCATATTGCAGACATGCCTGAGGATATGTACTTTACTTGCTGTGATCTCATATTGCAGACATGCCAGAGGATATGTACTTTACTTGCTGTGATCTGATATTGCAGACATGCCTGAGGATATGTGCTTTACTTGCTGTGATCTCATATTGCAGACATGCCTGAGGATAAGTGCTTTACTTGCTGTGATCTAATATTGCAGACATGCCTGAGGATATGTGCTTTACTTGCTGTGATCTTATATTGCAGACATACCTGAGGATATGTGCTTTACTTGCTGTGATCTCATATTGCAGACATGCCTGAGGATATGTGCTTTACTTGCTGTGATCTCATATTGCAGACATGCCTGAGGATATGTGCTTTACTTGCTGTGATCTCATATTGCAGACATGCCTGAGGATATGTGCTTTACTTGCTGTGATCTCATATTGCAGACATGCCTGAGGATATGTGCTTTACTTGCTGTGATCTCATATTGCAGACATACCTGAGGATATGTGCTTTATTTGCTGTGATCTCATATTGCAGACATGCCTGAGGATATGTGCTTTACTTGCTGTGATCTCATATTGCAGACATGCCTCGGGATATGTGCTTTACTTGCTGGGATATCATATTGCAGACATACCTGAGGATATGTGCTTTACTTGCTGTGATCTGATATTGCAGACATGCCTGAGGATATGTGCTTTACTTGCTGTGATCTGATATTGCAGACATGCCTGAGGATATGTGCTTTACTTGCTGTGATCTCATATTGCAGACATGCCTGAGGATATGTGCTTTACTTGCTGTGATCTCATATTGCAGACATGCCTGAGGATATGTGCTTTACTTGCTGTGATCTCATATTGCAGACATGCCTCGGGATATGTGCTTTACTTGCTGTGATCTCATATTGCAGACATGCCTGAGGATATGTGTTTTACTTGCTGTGATCTGATATTGCAGACATGCCTGAGGATATGTGCTTTACTTGCTGTGATCTCATATTGCAGACATGCCTGAGGATATGTGCTTTACTTGCTGTGATCTCATATTGCAGACATGCCTGAGGATATGTGCTTTACTTGCTGTGATCTCATATTGCAGACATGCCTCGGGATATGTGGTTTACTTGCTGTGATCTCATATTGCAGACATGCCTGAGGATATGTGCTTTACCTGCTGTGATCTCATATTGCAGACATGCCTGAGGATATGTGCTTTACTTGCTGTGATCTCATATTGCAGACATGCCTGAGGATATGTGCTTTACTTGCTGTGATCTCATATTGCAGACATGCCTGAGGATATGTGCTTTACTTGCTGTGGTCTCATATTGCAGACATGCCAGAGGATATGTACTTTACTTGCTGTGATCTCATATTGCAGACATGCCTGAGGATATGTACTTTACTTGCTGTGATCTCATATTGCAGACATGCCAGAGGATATGTACTTTACTTGCTGTGATCTAATATTGCAGACATGCCTGAGGATATGTGCTTTACTTCCTGTGATCTCATATTGCAAACATGCCTGAGGATATGTGCTTTACTTGCTGTGATCTAATATTGCAGACATGCCTGAGGATATGTGCTTTACTTGCTGTGATCTCATATTGCAGACATACATGAGGATATGTGCTTTACTTGCTGTGATCTCATATTGCAGACATGCCTGAGGATATGTGCTTTACTTGCTGTGATCTCATATTGCAGACATGCCTGAGGATATGTGCTTTACTTGCTGTGATCTCATATAGCAGACATGCCTGAGGATATGTGCTTTACTTGCTGTGATCTCATATTGCAGACATGCCTGAGGATATGTGCTTTACTTGCTGTGATCTCATATTGCAGACATGCCTGAGGATATGTGCTTTACTTGCTGTGATCTCATATTGCAGACATGCCTGAAGATGTGCGCGTTACTTGCTGTGATCTCATATTGCAGACATGCCTGAGGATATGTGCTTTACTTGCTGTGATCTGATATTGCAGACATGCCTGAGGATATGTGCTTTACTTGCTGTGATCTGATATTGCAGACATGCCTGAGAAAATGTGCTTTACTTGCTGTGATCTGATATTGCAGACATGCCTGAGGATATGTGCGTTATTTGCTGTGATCTTGTATTGCAGACATGCCTGAGGATATGTGCTTTACTTGCTGTGATCTCATATTGCAGACATGCCTGAGGATATGTGTTTTACTTGTTGTGATCTGATATTGCAGACATGCCTGAGGATATGTGCTTTACTTGCTGTGATCTCATATTGCAGACATGCCTGAGGATATGTGCTTTACTTGCTGTGATCTCAAATTGCAGACATGCCTGAGGATATGTGCTTTACTTGCTGTGATCTCATATTGCAGACATGCCTGAGGATATGTGCTTTACTTGCTGTGATCTGATATTGCAGACATGCCTGAGGATATGTGCTTTCCTTGCTGTGATCTCATATTGCAGACATGCCTGAGGATATGTGCTTTACTTGCTGTGATCTCATATTGCAGACATGCCTGAGGATATGTGTTTTAATTGCTGTGATCTGATATTGCAGACATGCCTGAGGATATGTGCTTTACTTGCTGTGATCTCATATTGCAGACATGCCTGAAGATGTGCGCGTTACTTGCTGTGATCTCATATTGCAGACATGCCTGAGGATATGTGCTTTACTTGCTGTGATCTGATATTGCAGACATGCCTGAGGATATGTGCTTTACTTGCTGTGATCTGATATTGCAGACATGCCTGAGGATATGTGCTTTACTTGCTGTGATCTGATATTGCAGACATGCCTGAGAATATGTGCTTTACTTGCTGTGATCTGATATTGCAGACATGCCTGAGGATATGTGCATTATTTGCTGTGATCTTGTATTGCAGACATGCCTGAGGATATGTGCTTTACTTGCTGTGATCTCATATTGCAGACATGCCTGAGGATATGTGTTTTACTTGTTGTGATCTGATATTGCAGACATGCCTGAGGATATGTGCTTTACTTGCTGTGATCTCATATTGCAGACATGCCTGAGGATATGTGCTTTACTTGCTGTGATCTCATATTGCAGACATGCCTGAGGATATGTGCTTTACTTGCTGTGATCTCATATTGCAGACATGCCTGAGGATATGTGCTTTACTTGCTGTGATCTGATATTGCAGACATGCCTGAGGATATGTGCTTTACTTGCTGTGATCTGATATTGCAGACATGCCTGAGGATATGTGCTTTACTTGCTGTGATCTGATATTGCAGACATGCCTGAGGATATGTGCTTTACTTGCTGTGATCTGATATTGCAGACATGCCTGAGGATATGTGCTTTACTTGCTGTGATCTCATATTGCAGACATGCCTGAGGATATGTGTTTTACTTGCTGTGATCTCATATTGCAGACATGCCTGAGGATATGTGCTTTACTTGCTGTGATCTCATATTGCAGACATGCCTGAGGATTTGTGCTTTGCTTGCTGTGATCTCATATTGCAGACATTCCTGAGGATATGTGCTTTACTTGCTGTGATCTCATATTGCAGACATGCCTGAGGATATGTGCTTTACTTGCTGTGATCTCATATTGCAGACATGCCTGAGGATATGTGCTTTACTTGCTGTGATCTCATATTGCAGACATGCCTGAGGATATGTGCTTTACTTGCTATGATCTCATATTGCAGACATGCCTGAGGATATGTGCTTTACTTGCTGTGATCTCATATTGCAGACATGCCTGAGGATATGTGCTTTACTTGCTGTGATCTCATATTGCAGACATGCCTGAGGATATGTGCTTTACTTGCTGTGATCTCATATTGCAGACATGCATTAGGATATGTGCTTTATTTGCTGTGATCTCATATTGCAGACATGCCTGAGGATATGTGTTTACTTGCTGTGATCTCATATTGCAGACATGCCTGAGGATATGTGCTTTACTTGCTGTGATCTCATATTGCAGACATGCCTGAGGATATGTGCTTTACTTGCTGTGATCTCATATTGCAGACATGCCTGAGGATATGTACTTTACTTGCTGTGATCTCATATTGCAGACATGCCTGAGGATATGTACTTTACTTGCTGTGATCTCATATTGCAGACATGCCTAAGGATATGTGCTTTACTTGCTGTGATCTCATATTGCAGACATGCCTGAGGATATGTGCTTTACTTGCTGTGATCTGATATTGCAGACATGCCTGTGGATATGTGCTTTACTTGCTGTGATCTCATATTGCAGACATGCCTGAGGATATGTGCTTTACTTGCTGTGATCTCATATTGCAGACATGCCTCGGGATATGTGCTTTACTTGCTGTGATATCATATTGCAGACATACCTGAGGATATGTGCTTTACTTGCTGTGATCTGATATTGCAGACATGCCTGAGGATATGTGCTTTACTTGCTGTGATCTGATATTGCAGACATGCCTGAGGATATGTGCTTTACTTGCTGTGATATCATATTGCAGACATACCTGAGGATATGTGCTTTACTTGCTGTGATTTGATATTGCAGACATGTCTGAGGAAATGTGCTTTACTTGCTGTGATCTGATATTGCAGACATGCCTGAGGATATGTGCTTTACTTGCTGTGATCTCATATTGCAAACATGCCTGAGGATATGTGCTTTACTTGCTGTGATCTCATATTGCAGACATGCCTCGGGATATATGCTTTACTTGCTGTGATCTCATATTGCAGACATGCCTGAGGATATGTGCTTTACTTGCTGTGATCTGATATTGCAGACATGTATGAGGATATGTGCTTTACCTGCTGTGATCTCATATTGCAGACATGCCTGAGGATATGTGCTTTACTTGCTGTGATCTCATATTGCAGACATGCCTGAGGATATGTGCTTTATTTGCTGTGATCTCATATTGCAGACATGCCTGAGGATATGTGCTTTACTTGCTGTGATCTCATATTGCAGACATGCCTGAGGATATGTGCTTTACTTGCTGTGATCTCATATTGCAGACATGCCAGAGGATATGTACTTTACTTGCTGTGATCTCATATTGCAGACATGCCTGAGGATATGTACTTTACTTGCTGTGATCTCATATTGCAGACATGCCAGAGGATATGTACTTTACTTGCTGTGATCTGATATTGCAGACATGCCTGAGGATATGTGCTTTACTTGCTGTGATCTCATATTGCAGACATGCCTGAGGATATGTGCTTTACTTGCTGTGATCTTATATTGCAGACATACCTGAGGATATGTGCTTTACTTGCTGTGATCTCATATTGCAGACATGCCTGAGGATATGTGCTTTACTTGCTGTGATCTCATATTGCAGACATGCCTGAGGATATGTGCTTTACTTGCTGTGATCTCATATTGCAGACATGCCTGAGGATATGTGCTTTACTTGCTGTGATCTCATATTGCAGACATGCCTGAGGATATGTGCTTTACTTGCTGTGATCTCATATTGCAGACATGCCTGAGGATATGTGCTTTACTTGCTGTGATCTCATATTGCAGACATGCCTGAGGATATGTGCTTTACTTGCTGTGATCTCATATTGCAGACATGCCTGAGGATATGTGCTTTACTTGCTGTGATCTCATATTGCAGACATGCCTCAGGATATGTGCTTTACTTGCTGTGATCTGATATTGCAGACATGCCTGAGGATATGTGCTTTACTTGCTGTGATCTCATATTGCAGACATGCCTGAGGATATGTGCTTTACTTGCTGTGATCTGATATTGCAGACATGCCTGAGGATATGTGCTTTACTTGCTGTGATCTGATATTGCAGACATGCCTGAGGATATGTGCTTTACTTGCTGTGATCTCATATTGCAGACATGCATGAGGATATGTGCTTTACTTGCTGTGATCTCATATTGCAGACATGCCTCGGGATATGTGCTTTACTTGCTGTGATCACATATTGCAGACATGCCTCGGGATATGTGGTTTACTTGCTGTGATCTTATATTGCAGACATGCCTGAGGATATGTGCTTTACCTGCTGTGATCTCATATTGCAGACATGCCTGAGGATATGTGCTTTACTTGCTGTGATCTCATATTGCAGACATGCCTGAGTATATGTGCTTTACTTGCTGTGATCTCATATTGCAGACATGCCTGAGGATATGTGCTTTACTTGCTGTGATCTCATATTGCAGACATGCCAGAGGATATGTACTTTACTTGCTGTGATCTCATATTGCAGACATGCCTGAGGATATGTACTTTACTTGCTGTGATCTCATATTGCAGACATGCCAGAGGATATGTACTTTACTTGCTGTGATCTAATATTGCAGACATGCCTGAGGATATGTGCTTTACTTCCTGTGATCTCATATTGCAGACATGCCTGAGGATATGTGCTTTACTTGCTGTGATCTCATATTGCAGACATGCCTGAGGATATGTGCTTTACTTGCTGTGATCTCATATTGCAGACATACATGAGGATATGTGCTTTACTTGCTGTGATCTCATATTGCAGACATGCCTGAGGATATGTGCTTTACTTGCTGTGATCTCATATTGCAGACATGCCTGAGGATATGTGCTTTATTTGCTGTGATCTCATATTGCAGACATGCCTGAGGATATGTGCTTTACTTGCTGTGATCTCATATTGCAGACATGCCTGAGGATATGTGCTTTACTTGCTGTGATCTAATATTGCAGACATGCCAGAGGATATTTACTTTACTTGCTGTGATCTCATATTGCAGACATGCCAGAGGATATGTACTTTACTTGTTGTGATCTGATATTGCAGACATGCCTGAGGATATGTGCTTTACTTGCTGTGATCTTATATTGCAGACATACCTGAGGATATGTGCTTTACTTGCTGTGATCTCATATTGCAGACATGCCTGAGGATATGTGCTTTACTTGCTGTGATCTCATATTGCAGACATGCCTGAGGATATGTGCTTTACTTGCTGTGATCTCATATTAAAGACATGCCTGAGGATATGTGCTTTACTTGCTGTGATCTCATATTGCAGACATGCCTGAGGATATGTGCTTTACTTGCTGTGATCTCATATTGCAGACATGCCTGAGGATATGTGCTTTACTTGCTGTGATCTCATATTGCAGACATGCCTGAGGATATGTGCTTTACTTGCTGTGATCTCATATTGCAGACATGCCTGAGGATATGTGCTTTACTTGCTGTGATCTCATATTGCAGACATGCCTCGGGATATGTGCTTTACCTTGCTGTGATCTCATATTGCAGACATGCCTGAGGGATATGTGCTTTACTTGCTGTGATCTCATATTGCAGACATGCCTGAGGATAGGTGCTTTACTTGCTGTGATCTGATATTGCAGACATGCCTGAGGATATGTGCTTTACTTGCTGTGATCTGATATTGCAGACATGCCTGAGGATATGTGCTTTACTTGCTGTGATCTCATATTGCAGACATGCATGAGGATATGTGCTTACTTGCTGTGATCTCATATTGCAGGACAGGCCTCGGGATATGTGCTTTACTTGCTGTGATCTCATATTGCAGACATGCCTCGGGATATGTGGTTTACTTGCTGTGATCTCATATTGCAGACATGCCTGAGGATATGTGCTTTACCTGCTGTGATCTCATATTGCAGACATGCCTGAGGATATGTGCTTTACCTTTGCTGTGATCTCATATTGCAGACATGCCTGAGTATATGTGCTTTACTTGCTGTGATCTCATATTGCAGACATGCCTGAGGATATGTGCTTTACTTGCTGTGATCTCATATTGCAGACATGCCAGAGGATATGTACTTTACTTGCTGTGATCTCATATTGCAGACATGCCTGAGGATATGTACTTTACTTGCTGTGATCTCATATTGCAGACATGCCAGAGGATATGTACTTTACTTGCTGTGATCTCATATTGCAGACATGCCTGAGGATATGTGCTTTACTTGCTGTGATCTCATATTGCAGACATGCCTGAGGATATGTGCTTTACTTGCTGTGATCTGATATTGCAGACATGCCTGAGGATATGTGCTTTACTTGCTGTGATCTCATATTGCAGACATGCCTGAGGATATGTGCTTTACTTGCTGTGATCTCATATTGCAGACATGCCTGAGGATATGTGCTTTACTTGCTGTGATCTCATATTGCAGACATACATGAGGATATGTGCTTTACTTGCTGTGATCTCATATTGCAGACATGCCTGAGGATATGTGCTTTACTTGCTGTGATCTCATATTGCAGACATGCCTGAGGATATGTGCTTTACTTTGCTGTGATCTCATATTGCAGACATGCCTGAGGATATGTGCTTTACTTGCTGTGATCTCATATTGCAGACATGCCTGAGGATATGTGCTTTACTTGCTGTGATCTAATATTGCAGACATGCCAGAGGATATGTGCTTTACTTGCTGTGATCTCATATTGCAGACATGCCTGAGGATATGTACTTTACTTGCTGTGATCTGATATTGCAGACATGCCTGAGGATATGTGCTTTACTTGCTGTGATCTTATATTGCAGACATACCTGAGGATATGTGCTTTACTTGCTGTGATCTCATATTGCAGACATGCCTGAGGATATGTGCTTTACTTGCTGTGATCTCATATTGCAGACATGCCTGAGGATATGTGCTTTACTTGCTGTGATCTCATATTAAAGACATGCCTGAGGATATGTGCTTTACTTGCTGTGATCTCATATTGCAGACATGCCTGAGGATATGTGCTTTACTTGCTGTGATCTCATATTTGCAGACATGCCTGAGGATATGTGCTTTACTTGCTGTGATCTCATATTGCAGACATGCCTGAGGATATGTGCTTTACTTGCTGTGATCTCATATTGCAGACATGCCTGAGGATATGTGCTTTACTTGCTGTGATCTCATATTGCAGACATGCCTCGGGATATGTGCTTTACTTGCTGTGATCTCATATTGCAGACATGCCTGAGGATATGTGCTTTACTTGCTGTGATCTCATATTGCAGACATGCCTGAGGATAGGTGCTTTACTTGCTGTGATCTGATATTGCAGACATGCCTGAGGATATGTGCTTTACTTGCTGTGATCTGATATTGCAGACATGCCTGAGGATATGTGCTTTACTTGCTGTGATCTCATATTGCAGACATGCATGAGGATATGTGCTTTACTTGCTGTGATCTCATATTGCAGACATGCCTCGGGATATGTGCTTTACTTGCTGTGATCTCATATTGCAGACATGCCTCGGGATATGTGGTTTACTTGCTGTGATCTCATATTGCAGACATGCCTGAGGATATGTGCTTTACCTGCTGTGATCTCATATTGCAGACATGCCTGAGGATATGTGCTTTACTTGCTGTGATCTCATATTGCAGACATGCCTGAGTATATGTGCTTTACTTGCTGTGATCTCATATTGCAGACATGCCTGAGGATATGTGCTTTACTTGCTGTGATCTCATATTGCAGACATGCCAGAGGATATGTACTTTACTTGCTGTGATCTCATATTGCAGACATGCCTGAGGATATGTACTTTACTTGCTGTGATCTCATATTGCAGACATGCCAGAGGATATGTACTTTACTTGCTGTGATCTGATATTGCAGACATGCCTGAGGATATGTGCTTTACTTCCTGTGATCTAATATTGCAGACATGCCTGAGGATATGTGCTTTACTTGCTGTTATCTCATATTGCAGACATACATGAGGATATGTGCTTTACTTGCTGTGATCTCATATTGCAGACATGCCTGAGGATATGTGCTTTACTTGCTGTGATCTCATATTGCAGACATGCCTGAGGATATGTGCTTTACTTGCTGTGATCTCATATTGCAGACATGCCTGAGGATATGTGCTTTACTGGCTGTGATCTCATATTGCAGACATGCTGAGGATATGTGCTTTACTTGCTATGATCTCATATTGCAGACATGCCTGAGGATATGTGCTTTACTTGCTGTGATCTCATATTGCAGACATGCCTGAGGATATGTGCTTTACTTGCTATGATCTCATATTGCAGACATGCCTGAGGATATGTGCTTTACTTGCTGTGATCTCATATTGCAGACATGCCTGAGGATATGTGCATTACTTGCTGTGATCTGATATTGCAGACATACCTGAAGATATGTACTTTACTTGCTGTGATATTATATTGCAGACATGCCTGAGGATATGTGCTTTACTTGCTGTGATCTCATATTGCAGACATGCCTGAGGATATGTGCTTTACTTGCTGTGATCTCATATTGCAGACATGCCTGAGGATATGTGCTTTCCTTGCTGTGATCTCATATTGCAGACATGCCTGAGGATATGTGCTTTACTTGCTGTGATCTCATATTGCAGACATGCCTGAGGATATGTGCTTTACTTGCTGTGATCTCATATTGCAGACATGCCTGAAGATGTGCACGTTACTTGCTGTGATCTCATATTGCAGACATGCCTGAGGATATGTGCTTTACTTGCTGTGATCTGATATTGCAGACATGCCTGAGGATATGTGCTTTACTTGCTGTGATCTGATATTGCAGACATGCCTGAGAATATGTGCTTTACTTGCTGTGATCTGATATTGCAGACATGCCTGAGGATATGTGCGTTATTTGCTGTGATCTTGTATTGCAGACATGCCTGAGGATATGTGCTTTACTTGCTGTGATCTCATATTGCAGACATGCCTGAGGATATGTGTTTTACTTGTTGTGATCTGATATTGCAGACATGCCTGAGGATATGTGCTTTACTTGCTGTGATCTCATATTGCAGACATGCCTGAGGATATGTGCTTTACTTGCTGTGATCTCATATTGCAGACATGCCTGAGGATATGTGCTTTACTTGCTGTGATCTCATATTGCAGACATGCATGAGGATATGTGCTTTACTTGCTGTGATCTCATATTGCAGACATGCCTCGGGATATGTGCTTTACTTGCTGTGATCTCATATTGCAGACATGCCTCGGGATATGTGGTTTACTTGCTGTGATCTCATATTGCAGACATGCCTGAGGATATGTGCTTTACCTGCTGTGATCTCATATTGCAGACATGCCTGAGGATATGTGCTTTACTTGCTGTGATCTCATATTGCAGACATGCCTGAGTATATGTGCTTTACTTGCTGTGATCTCATATTGCAGACATGCCTGAGGATATGTGCTTTACTTGCTGTGATCTCATATTGCAGACATGCCAGAGGATATGTACTTTACTTGCTGTGATCTCATATTGCAGACATGCCTGAGGATATGTACTTTACTTGCTGTGATCTCATATTGCAGACATGCCAGAGGATATGTACTTTACTTGCTGTGATCTGATATTGCAGACATGCCTGAGGATATGTGCTTTACTTCCTTTGATCTAATATTGCAGACATGCCTGAGGATATGTGCTTTACTTGCTGTTATCTCATATTGCAGACATACATGAGGATATGTGCTTTACTTGCTGTGATCTCATATTGCAGACATGCCTGAGGATATGTGCTTTACTTGCTGTGATCTCATATTGCAGACATGCCTGAGGATATGTGCTTTACTTGCTGTGATCTCATATTGCAGACATGCCTGAGGATATGTGCTTTACTTGCTATGATCTCATATTGCAGACATGCCTGACGATATGTGCTTTACTTGCTGTGATCTCATATTGCAGACATGCCTGAGGATATGTGCATTACTTGCTGTGATCTGATATTGCAGACATACCTGAAGATATGTACTTTACTTGCTGTGATATTATATTGCAGACATGCCTGAGGATATGTGCTTTACTTGCTGTGATCTCATATTGCAGACATGCCTGAGGATATGTGCTTTACTTGCTGTGATCTCATATTGCAGACATGCCTGAGGATATGTGCTTTCCTTGCTGTGATCTCATATTGCAGACATGCCTGAGGATATGTGCTTTACTTGCTGTGATCTCATATTGCAGACATGCCTGAGGATATGTGCTTTCCTTGCTGTGATCTCATATTGCAGACATGACTGAGGATATGTGCTTTACTTGCTGTGATCTGATATTGCAGACATGCCTGAGGATATGTGCTTTACTTGCTGTGATCTGATATTGCAGACATGCCTGAGAATATGTGCTTTACTTGCTGTGATCTGATATTGCAGACATGCCTGAGGATATGTGCGTTATTTGCTGTGATCTTGTATTGCAGACATGCCTGAGGATATGTGCTTTACTTGCTGTGATCTCATATTGCAGACATGCCTGAGGATATGTGTTTTACTTGTTGTGATCTGATATTGCAGACATGCCTGAGGATATGTGCTTTACTTGCTGTGATCTCATATTGCAGACATGCCTGAGGATATGTGCTTTACTTGCTGTGATCTCATATTGCAGACATGCCTGAGGATATGTGCTTTACTTGCTGTGATCTCATATTGCAGACATGCCTGAGGATATGTGCTTTACTTGCTGTGATCTCATATAGCAGACATGCCTGAGGATATGTGCTTTACTTGCTGTGATCTCATATAGCAGACATGCCTGAGGATATGTGCTTTACTTGCTGTGATCTGATATTGCAGACATGCCTGAGGATATGTGCTTTACTTGCTGTGATTTGATATTGCAGACATGCCTGAGGATATGTGCTTTACTTGCTGTGATCTGATATTGCAGACATGCCTGAGGATATGTGCTTTACTTGCTGTGATCTGATATTGCAGACATGCCTGAGGATATGTGCTTTACTTGCTGTGATCTCATATTGCAGACATGCCTGAGGATATGTGCTTTACTTGCTGTGATCTCATATTGCAGATATGCCGCCTGAGGACATGTGTTTTACTTGCTGTGATCTCATATTGCAGACATGCCTGAGGATATGTGCTTTGCTTGCTGTGATCTCATATTGCAGACATTCCTGAGGATATGTGCTTTACTTGCTGTGATCTCATATTGCAGACATGCCTGAGGATATGTGCTTTACTTGCTGTGATCTCATATTGCAGACATGCCTGAGGATATGTGCTTTACTTGCTATGATCTCATATTGCAGACATGCCTGAGGATATGTGCTTTACTTGCTGTGATCTCATATTGCAGACATGCCTGAGGATATGTGCTTTACTTGCTGTGATCTCATATTGCAGACATGCCTGAGGATATGTGCTTTACTTGCTGTGATCTCATATTGCAGACATACCTGAGGATATGGGCTTTACTTGCTGTGATCTCATATTGCAGACATGCCTGAGGATATGTGCTTTACTTGCTGTGATCTCATATTGCAGACATACCTGAGGATATGGGCTTTACTTGCTGTGATCTCATATTGCAGACATGCCTGAGGATATGTGCTTTACTTGCTGTGATCTCATATTGCAGACATGCCTGAGGATATGTGCTTTACTTGCTGTGATCTCATATTGCAGACATGCCTGAGGATATGTGCTTTACTTGCTGTGATCTCATATAGCAGACATGCCTGAGGATATGTGCTTTACTTGCTGTGATCTCATATTGCAGACATGCCTGAGGATATGTGCTTTACTTGCTGTGATCTCATATAGCAGACATGCCTGAGGATATGTGCTTTACTTGCTGTGATCTCATATAGCAGACATGCCTGAGGATATGTGCTTTGGCCAGAAATATTTATTTATGTTCTTTTTTATGCTAAGCAAATTGCAGAAAGTAACATTTTATGACAACTATCTCCATACTTAATCTATTTACATGGAATAGATCAACAACTAACAACTACACTGCAAAATATCTTTCTCTTCCAGTGAAACTGTCAACAGAGGGTATAACGCATGTTCCACATCTTCTTTAGCAAACTAATGTCTTCACCTCTAAAGAAGAAATTACAACACTGATAATAAAGGCATTAAAGAGGACACTTTATTTGAGAATATTTTTTCGTTTGGTGTGAATTTACTGTTAAACATTATACACAATTGTGGTTCCTTCTTTAGACAATAAAGACTTTAAAGTACTTAGGTGCATATGGAACCTATTGAAGTTTTATACACCCTGTAGAGATCTGCACTACCATTTGAAAGAAAAAGTTGTTGAATCGGTGGAAGTAAATTTGCACTCCCTAAACATTTATACTCTATGGGGTACATTTAACAAGCAGTGGATGCTGCAATCTACCCCTATAGTTTCCAGATCGCTAAGCTGCAATCAGCCAGATCGGGTTTATTGACACCCCTGCAGCGGAGCAGTATTGCACAAGTATTTCACGAGAAATGCTTGTGCAATGATAAATGCCGACAGTGTACAGCGATAATTCAGCCCCTATGTATTTTTTGTATTAGGTTGTATATCAATACTGCAGAATATCAGGCTACAAAATAGAAAGACAGATAAATAAATAGTAGCTCTGCTCCTGTAAAGAACAGTTCAGAGAAACAGCCATTAAAAAGGCAGGTGGAATTCATATTCCCAGTCTCCTTTACTTTTGTCCAGTTAAGAACAAATGTAAAGGAGTATGTACTCTGATCTAAGCAATCACTTTGTAGAAGGTTTTAGGGTTAACAAAATTTCACAGTACTTACTCCAGACTTTCCGGAGGAGAAATATATATATATATATATATATATATACATGATTTTATATATATATATATATATATATATATATATATATATATATATATATATATATATATATATATATATATATATATATATATATATATATATTCAGTATATACCTATATACAATCATGTGTGTATATATATATATATATATATATATATATATATATATATATATATATATATATATATATATATATATATATATATATACACAGTAAAGGAAGGCACTCACTGGTCTTTTTCTTCAAAATAACTTTAATAATTGTGACGTTTCGGGGACACACTCCCTTTCCTCCTTTGAAGAAAAAGACCAGTGAGTGCCTTCCTTTACTGTGCATATTCATCTGCTGGCACCCTGGCATCAAGTTTGGAAAGTGAGAGTGCTCTCTATCTACATATATATATATATATATATATATATATATATATATATATATATATATATATATATATATATATATATATATGCACATATATAATAGTGTATATTGCAGTGCTGTTTTATATTCATTGATTAAACATTTTATGCTATTACATTTTTAGCTTAAAGGAACACTGAACCCAAATTTTTTCTTTTGTGATTCATATAGAGCAAGCAATTTTAAGCAACTTTCCAATTAACTCCTATTATCATTTTTTCTTCATTCTCTTGCTTTCTTTATTTGAAAAAGAAGACATCTAAGCTAAGGAGCCAGCCAATTTGTGGTTCAGAACCATGGACAGCACTTGTTTATTGGTGCTGTCCAATCAGCAAGGACAACCCAGGTTGTTCACCAAAAATGGGCCGGCATCTAAACTTAAATTTTTGCTTTTCAAATATAGATAGCAAGAGAATAAAGAAAATTTGACAATAGGAGTAAATTAGAAAGATGCTTAAAATTGCATGCTCTATCTGAATCATGAAAGAAAAAATTTGTGTACAGTGTCCCTTTAATGTCCCTTTAATCTTAACGGCTTATCACAAAAATCTAAAATTACCTGAAACTCCATCAACTGACATTCCCCTTTTTAAGCTTTTGATGTCCCGTTTCTGTTGTATTTTTTTAAAATCTCTTTTTCGAGACTGAGCAACAATCCATGCAATGAAAAAGCTGACTGTCCGTGAAAAAAATAATAGAAAAAATTATTGGTTACATTAATAAAACAAAACACACATCTGAAGAAAAAAACAAATGTAAATGATATATTTTGTACAATTGCCATGAACAATATTTATATATTCTATGTATAATACAATGTCAGCACATAAGTACAACTAAGCATTTAAAACAACTACTAGAATATTTAGACTGTATTAAACATTAAATGAAATCATCTAATTTTTGTAAAGTAATTTTTACACAGTAAATGGTAGAGTAGTTGTTTTTTAAAGGGATCATTGCTACAAGGAAGAGAGAGGACGATATTTATGTGTTTTTAGGAGAGATCATTTTTGAAAATAAATCTATTTTTCCTTTAAAATTTTCACAATTTAACAGTTGTTTAGGTATTTTCATCCTATAGCCTGGACTGTTATCTCAAAACAGAATTGTTTATGGAAATAGTTTAGTTTACCCTGACATGTTCATATGTTTTTTTTTTACAGGCAACTAATGCAATAAAGAGAGTTTACAGACCTAAAGGAAATGAGCATATTGCTGTAATAAGTATGCTGTATCCAGGTACACTGTCTGCAAAATAGTCAGTTACAGTTAACGGGGTGCAGTTGGGAAGCTGTCCAGATGATATTTGCGTTGGTTGGGGACACGGATCACCTAGTAAAAATAGATAAATAAACAATACAAACAGAAATTGCAAAAAGCTGTAAGATAATTAAAATATTTTCTAGAAAAGTGACAAAAAACAAATATGTGAAAAATTATGTTGAAGGTCACCTAAAATGCTGAGATCAAAACTTATAGGGACTTGTGTGATTCAGTTTTTAAAATCTTTACAATTTGTTGTTTTTAAAATATTTACAATTTGCTTATCTTAGCAAATGTACTTTATGTACTTTCTTTAAACTTAGTTCCTTTCAATGATAATATGTCTAGATGGCTGCACATAGTTCTTAAGACAGCTGTGTGTAGCAATGTTATACACGCAACCAGATTCATCACCTAAAGGCACTTGATAAAGCCCTGGAATGGCCTTTTAAAACATCCTTGCAAGTATTCCAAGACTATCTGGAATCATTATATTATATTGCACATGTGCAAAACACTCTGAAATTGTCATATGAGACATTGTAGAGGTGTATTAACATACATGGTATCACTTTATTAAAGCTATGTTCATCATTAGTGTATTGGCCATCTACAGTGGACAGTTTACACAATTACATATGTATAGGTTTATGTAGGTAGGTAGTAGGGTAAGTGCACTCTCACAAACAGGTAGTCAAATGCCAGGGTGCTAAGAAGAATGTAGATAAAAATTATAGAACAAACCAATCACTGGTCTTGTAAAGTGTCCAAGCTTATTTATTCCTCAGTGACGTTTCGGGGTGTTTACCCGTTCATCAGACCAACAATAATGAATCTTACAGCAAACAATTTAAAGTGTTAGAACCCCACCCACTGACAGAAAAACCGCCAAAGGGTTACCATAGTAACATCAAAACAAAAACATTCCATTTTCTGTATTGCATTAATTAATTGATCAGTGAACCAAAGAATACAGAATACAAATTAGTGACTGTAAGGATATATAAACATAGGTGACAGAGAATTATGTCCAAGTGTTACACCATGATTACTAACATAAATTACCTGTGATAATGTACAGATATAATTAAAAATAAATGCACAAGGGGCCCAGTGGAAATAGCAGTCTTTGCTGCTGACATAATGGAAGCAAACAAGTTTGTAATATGATACATTGAGAACAAAATAGTTCAAAGGCTTGACTAGCAGAATAGAGACAGTAACTGTGTATACATAATAACGATATGTACTTACTGCGGTAAGCACAGGAAAATAACTGACCAAGTTGCAGGCACATAGTCATACCGGGAATAGAAAGGAGATCCACGCCCCATATGTCATCATGGCGTATAAAGACACGCCCCCTAAGGGGATTGCATATCAGTGAATCTGATCGCAAAAATAGTAATGTGTGACAAACGGAGGGAGATAGATTATAAGGACAAAGTGAGCATGGGGAATGTATGCGCAGAGGATATACGCGAGGGGAATGTAAATAAGACGTAAATCCACAGTATAAGTTGTGCAGCATATCGTCCAAAGGGTGAGTAATCATGTAAGTTATAGTAATTAAACAAGGGTACAGTTTCAAACGCAGCGCTATAATATACGGGGTCTGATAACCGTGCAATTTGTCAGAGTACTAAGTAGCTCATTGCTCAAAGCGGGCAAATAAGACAAAATAACGAGTAATGTCTTTTTTTTTTTTTTTTTTTATTATGCGTGGGTGTCTTAGTGCGTTGCGTGACACAGTGAAACAAACTAAGTGCATACAAGGATGATCCTGTCCACGTACAGTTCACCCTTCTCCTTATACAACAGTGTCTTAAATTCTAAATATATAAATTTTAATTCAGTGAAAATACTAAAGTGAAAAAATAAAAATAAAAAAATAAATAAATAAAAATAGAAATTGTAATGTGTGTGCTTGCCCTAGGTCTATGTCAATATGAAATACAGACTACTATTACCAGTGCCTTAACAAGAAAGTTATCACATATCCAGTTTTAGCCTCTTTATCTGATTTATGCACAAGTTGTTTAGTAAAAAAAAAAATAAAGTCTGATACTAGAGGTCAATTATGTCTCTTCTCTAATGGGTTAGCTAGCTTACTCTCCGCTATGGGGTTTATACCTTGATAAGATCCTATCCTATACAATTTGCACTAAATATCACCCTCTTTACCAGTAACAAAGTATCAAATTTCGGATACCTAATCCATTACTTAACAGAATATCAAATCATATATTGCAGGATCTAATTATGTCAAAAAACACGTGTTTGATCTCCCTACAAACATTTGTTGAGACCTCTAATCAAATAAAGTACAATTTTTATATATTTTAGATAGAACAGATCTCTTAAAAACACCTTTACTGTTAGAGGATTTATCCAAAATATTTTCCTGATTATTGTTTACAGCCCTTCTTATTAAATATAGTGTTTACTTGACTATCTTCAATATTGATTTACCTGACTAATTCTCCTTTATGGAGCTTATTAGGGAATAATATTCTATCACTTACAATCTAACTTAAGTGCTCCTGTTTTGGTTAAAAAACAATATCAAAATTCACAAGCATGCAGTGTATCACAAATACATATCAACTCTTATGTTGCCAGGAATTATGTAACAAGTATTGTTTTCTCTCAAAAGACTTTTGTTAAGAGCTAAAAGGAGATAGAATTCGTTTTATATGTATAATATGATATCAGTCTCTTAATCAAGCAGTCTTTACTATAGAGAGCATAAACTAAAAAAAAAAAAAAAAAAAAAAAAAAACCACAAAAAACAACAAAAAGAAAAAAAGAGTTTGAAGTGTCCCGGTGTTTTTCCTAATTGTTGCTTAAAGTTCTTTGCGATTTAAAGCAATATTCCTTAGGTTCCCTAACCGGTCTCTATTTGTTGTAATGTCTTTTTCTCTATCTTTATCCTTTTAACCTGACGAATGATACCAAACACATCCAACTTAAACTTTTGTAAGAAAAGAAAAGAAACAGGCCCCTGTTGTTGTTTGAGGGGTGAAATTTAAACACAGAAACTGCCTATTAGTAGCAGCATGTTACTATAGTGTGAACTTATTTTTTAGAGGCTTTTTTAAACCACAGCTTATTAGCCAGTCATTTTGTTCTGTTAATACCACTACACAGACTTTTTGACCCAGGTCAAGAGAGTATGTAAGGTTGTATGTGCCAGTAGTATAGCCTTTCCTTTTAGCTTATCAACACTCCCCGTATTTATTTTTTATGGTACTTACCCCCCGCTCTCTTCACGGCGTTAAGTGTAGTCCATGAGGAGTATAGTATGGTTGTTAAAACTTGCCGTTTACTGCTCACTGCGCTCTTTCGGTTCAGCGCGTGTTCCGATAGCTTAGAATGACGTCACTTTGATGTGCCGAATAAAAGAAAATCAATAAATAAAAATACAAATTTAGTGTTGTCCAATATATCAATATTAATAGTAACACTGAGGAGATTTCAAATGGTCTGTTAGGAATCGGATATTAGCCTGGCCCCTATATATGTATACATATTACATGGTATTTTTTCTGCATATCTTTTTTTTACATATACATTTATGCCCCATTTTCCATATAATCCCAGTATATTATCTAGTAGTCAATTTAGTGAAGTGTTTTCCCCCCTAGCTACCTAATGCTTACGCTTAGCTAATCACTGTGTCCAGTCCCACTATATATAGATTTCACTATATACTGTATACTGCAAATTGATACATGGTGACTTGCCATTTTGAATGTACTCCCATTGTGATGGTTTTACTGAGGAGATGTTCTCTTTATGTTTCTTTTTATTTGTTATTGTTGTTATTTTTATTTTCTAATTTTTATTTTACTTTTATGTTAACAGTGGTATTGATCCCCTTGCAATAATGTTATGATTTCCTAACTGACCATTTTAGCTCTCCTTAGTGTTACTATTAATATTGATATATTGGACAACACTAAATTTGTATTTTTATTTATTTATTGATTTCTTTTATTTATTGATTTTCTTTTTCGCACCCATATTGACATTACCCATTATTATGTCTATTTTGCCCGCTTTGAGCAATGAGCTACTTAGTACACTGACAAATTGCAAGGTTATCACACCCTGTATATTATAGCGCTGCAATTGAAACTTTACCCTTGTTTGATTACTATAACTTTCATGATTTCTCACCCTTTGGACGATATGCTGCGCAACTTATACTGTGGATTTACGTCTTATTTACATTCCCCTCGCATATATCCTCTGTGCATACATTCCCCATGCTCGCTTTGTCCTTATAAGCTATCTCCCTCTGTTTGTCACATATTACTATTTTTGCGATCAGATTCGCTGATATGCAATCCCCTCAGGGGGCGTGTCTTTATACGTCATGATGACGTATGGGACGTGCATCTCCTAGCTATTCCCTGTACAACTATGTGCCTGCAACTTGGCCAGTTATTTTCCTGTGCTTACCGAAGTAAGTACATATCGTTACTATGTATACACAGTTACTGTCTCTATTCTGCTAGTCAAGCCTTTGAACTATTTTGTTCTCAATGTATCATATTACAAACTCGTTTGCTTCCATTATGTCAGCAGCAAAGACTGCTATTTCCACTGGGCCCCTTGTGCATTTATTTTTAATTATATCTGTACATTATCACAGGTAATTTATGTTAGTAATCATGGTGTAACACTTGGACATAATTCTCTCTCACCTATGTGTATATATCCTTACAGTCACTAATTTGTATTCTGTATTCTTTGGTTCACTGATTAATTAATTAATGCAATTCAGACAATGGAATGTTTTTGTTTTGATGTTACTATGGTAACCCTTTGGTGGTTTTTCTGTCAGTGGGTGGGGTTCTAACACTTTAAATTGTTTGCTGTGAGATTCATTATTGTTGGTCTGATGAACGGGTAAACACCTCGAAACTTCACTGAGGAATAAATTAGTTTGGAAACTTTACAAAACCAGCGAGTGCCTTGTTCTATAATCTTTATAGATTTATATACATATGTGTATGTGTTGAGTATTTGATAGTCACCACCGCTAAATCATCTAAATTCCATTTGCATCGTGGCATAATGGGCATACTGAGCATGATTGCTAAATTTCTGTATTGTCACTTAATATTTGACAAGTATATCTTTTTTTTTAAATATTTATATTTATTGATATTTATTGATTTTAAATGCACCATTTCTGTTTTGACATTAACTTAAAACAAGATGGAATCTATTGGTTTCTATTAGAAACACTTGTGATATATTTTGTTACTGGATTTTATAAATACTCTAAAGTGTGAACCCCCTCTCTTGCATCATGGAAAATGTTCAAAGAGATTACACCTTCATGACCAGGTTTTTATAGGGGACGTGCCCTAATGCTCACCAGGTCCAAGCACAGTTACAACAGTGCATTTTACATAGCTGGCATCTATGTTATTGAACTCCTTAATGGGATAGTATCTTTGTGAACAGCAGCTCAATAATGTTCAACCAAATGCCATTCAAATGGTTAAGGAGTGGCGAGGATGCAATCTGATTGCAATAGGTTAATCTCACAGATGTTAATGAGTATCTGACAGTTTCAGGTGACCTTTCTGTTAATATACTGGTAACAGGTACTTAACATAACACATGACAATGGCTTTTTTGAGAACTTTCTGTTGAAAATTCTCTCACAGCTGATGACTTTTAATACACAATTCTAGAAAGAAAAAAAAAACAGGCATTCAGTTCACACTCGTACAAGTTAAATATGATTAAACTACAGTTGGATTAAATATCACATGCATAATTAGTTCTCTTATCACCAGTGGCTTACTTATCAGTCAAAGAAATAAGGCAACTGTTTGCAAATAAAAATAAATAAATAAACTAAGCTCCTACAATCCAGGGGCTGAAAGTATTGTTAGCATTATTTATGGAGAGTGCCGAGATTGGCTATAATATTAAGTTACGTATGAATATTTGTTGTAATGTTATGATATTAGCATGAGGAATATTGCCATGATAAGCACAACGGGAGACAGGCACCCAAAATTTAATTTAATGGGTCATGCTGTGAATCAACTTCAAATTTCAAATAATTGAATTTGTACCTAGACCCAGAAGAGGAGGAAATAGAGATCTTTTATTAAAACAAAGGGAATGTTTCTGGATACATGAACTGGGTAATTTAGAACCAGATTGGGATCTTTCTGTATTTTTTAAAAATTCTATTAGATTCTGATATTGTTTTGTGTGGGGTAATTACTCCGTATATTGAAAATCCTATGTTAAAATTCTGCATTAAATAATTCTTCATTAAAATTCTGCAAGGGGGGCGGAGCCAACTGGGAGAGAAGCTGGTTGCATATTTTCAAGCTCCCGCTCTGATTCAGCTAATTACCCTCTGCAAATTAGTGCTACCCCTTTATTAATTCCCCCTGTGCACCCTAAATATCCCTAGAGACCCGGGCACACATCAGCCGCACTAGCCGGACATTCCAAGTCACCATATGGCAGTCCGCCGCTTTACATCAGCTCATAACAGCGGCTGTGCAAACTAGTCATGAGAGCCTCTCATCCAGTAGTGCCGAGACACTTGATACAACTGGAGGCATACAGCAGATACCGAGCTCCTTCTCTTCCAGTAAGCTGGGTGCTGCGGGGAGCCAGCCAGTCACTGTGGACACGAACAGGTAATTTACCACCTTGGAGCCGTAGCTCAGTTAAGGGTGGCGCCATCTTGATATCAGCCATGCACCGCGTGGAGTCCTGTGAAGAGACATATAAAGGGTCGGATCTCTGACCACCTACCTCTCTACTAGTTGCTACCTCTGCCCTCTAACACAAGTCCGTCTGCAGGCTGACCTGCTCATCTGTGACACTCTACCTTGTGTGTGTACACGCTAAGTTACCTTTGTCTCCAATCACAATATTCAGGCCCTACAGAGGCGGACACCATTTTCCTGCTACATAAGGAACTTGGCAATACACTTTAGGGTCGGGGGCAGCACACATAAGGATCCCCCACTTAGACTCCCAGCCCTGGGCAGAGGGAAACCTTTTTTGGGACTCTGTAAAGATACCACTCTAGATTAGTTAATCAGTTAACTGCTGCAGTACTCAGAATCACATTGGTCTGAGAGAGGGGATGAGCAAATAAGAAAGTAAACAAGTATATCGCAGTGTCTGCTGCACTTACTTTCTTTATATCTTGCCAGCTGGTTTCCTTTTTTTACAATTTTTCTTTTTCCTTTCTCTCCCTTTGACTATAAATATGGAATAAATAATTTTTAGTCAATTTTTCCTGTCTCCCACACAGTGCTGTCTCCAATGTGCTGTTTTATGTGAACATTTTGTATAACCTCACAAAGCTGATCATCTATTCCGGCCTCTTACCTCACCAAGGCAGCCTAATTTGTATCTAGCACTGCAATATCGGCATTGTCATTATGTCGCAGTCAGCACGGAAAAAAGGCAATAAACAGCCCTACCCTCCAAAGAAAACAGTAATGGACCATTTTGGATCCACTTATTCAGGGTCCCACACTGAAACAGATGCTCCAGATTCACCCAGATCAGAGGCCTCTGAACTCATGTTCTCAGCCATGCAAGATATGCAACAAGCTACAAATACAGAGGTCACCCCCACATTCATAATGGAATCTCTTAAGTTACTTTTGGATAAGCATCACACTTCCTTTGCAGCAAAACTAACAGCCACCACCGCTGAACTAAAGAAAGAAATCTCATCCTCAAACGAGCGTATAGATACTCTTGAAAGGAAACATGAGGACCTATCTGCCGAACAGTCAAACATCCTTAGTCAAATGCAACATCTCTCTGATTATTTCAAAGTAGTGGAAGATAAGATAGCTGACATGGAGGACAGATCGCGATGAAATAACCTCAGAATCCAAGGTGTGCCGGAGACTGTCACCAATTCAGATCTTCAGCCATGCTTAAAAGAGTTATTTAATGTGTTAGCTCCTAAAACTACTGAGGCGGAAGATTTAATGGATAGAGCTCATAGTTCACTAAAGCCTAAGGGTTTGTCTGAGGATCAACCACGCAACATCATAGTTTGCTTGCACTATTACACTTACAAGGAAAGGATCAAACGGGCACATTTCCAAAAGCCTCCTCTCCCTGACAAATTATAAAATATACAAATATTCCCTGATTTATCTATGAGAACACTTCAAAAAAGAAAGACGTTTACTGACATCACCCCCACTCTGAGAAACAACAATATCAGATATCGCTGGGGATACCCCATCAAACTACTAATATTAAGGAACAACCAAATGTTCACTGTTTTAAATGCTTCTAAAGGATTTGAACTCCTGCAACTGTGGAACCTACTACCTTCACAAAAAGACAGACCACCACAGCAACGCAACCAATTGAGGGCTTCAGCGGAAGAATGGACATTGACTGCTGTGCCTGCTTCCACTTCAGAACGACTGCCTCAAGCCGCCTCAACGGAGCACAAGTCTACTTCAAGAGATTCTAAATCCAAACCCTCTGCATGGCCGACGCCAAGTTCGAGGGGCCTCCCTTTTCACAATCAACGAGAAACTGCTGAGTGGTCTGCTCTCCCTCATAGACGGAGATCTACCTCCCTGGACTCATAAAGTCTTTTATCTCCTTCAACAGTACTTCCTCAGGATCAGACTCTTCCCTGGACCTAGAGAGTGCCCTGAGGGTCTTATCCCAACACAGTTGATCTTTGACTGATAATTATAGGCTAACTTGTGCCTTAATGTTTTCTCATTTAATTCCAAATTTAAGCTTTTCTCATAGTTGTTAACAGACTGTTTAGTTTATAATGTTTATTATCTAGGTTGTCTTGTTTTAGGTATGTTGCCTACACAGATAAGAACGTGTTAAATATGATAACGCACGAGAAATAAGCTAGTTCTAGGAACATTGGACATTCAGGCCTGTTATTCAACCAGGAATGCTCCTTTGCCTGGTGTTTTTAGTTAATAGATCACATTCGACTATTACACTTACTTAGACCCAGTCCTTCTACAGTCGAAATTTATTACATGGTTTACTAATTATGATATTCGCCTGCTAGATGAGTCTGCCGATTGGTCTTCCAGAGGTAGGACACTAGATTATTTGAAAGCTTGCACACACTTAGGCCTCCTGCCCATCTAGTACAATTATATCTCCTGAGGTTATTGGTAGATAGAACACATACATTTTCCATCCCTACACGATACTATTTTTATTAAAAACATTGCAGATACACCTAAGGGAGACACTAAACCTTATTGTTGAGTTCTAACACGGATAGTAGTCTCCTCATACAATTGTTATTGCTAACGATACTTAGCTGGGTTTTGAGCTGTAGAGGATTCTGTGTGCTTTATCAACTATAGTTTTTCTTCCCTTGGACAAATAATGTAATGTTTTGCTCATTGATGTGTAATGTCTTACTACATATGATACGCACTTTCTTTGTTATTGCCAATAATATCTTGTTATGTTTTGAACTGTTGTAGGTTTTACATGTTTTGTTTGCTATTGTTTCTCTCCCCTTTAACGGACGATGTACTGATATGCTCAATGTTGTGCAATGTTTGCTGAGTATGGCACACACTTTCTTCCTGTTACTAACTTTATCATCTCTAAGCATTGTTGTCTACACTTTTTTTACTTTGACTTTTTCATTTGACAGGCAAAATGACTATCTAAGTCCACTTCTTATAACCCATCCCACTTTCACCTCCCTGTAACCCTTAGCGACCAGCATTTTTCTCCCCGACAGTTATATTTTTAACAATACATTACTTCATTTAACACCTAGCACCTCCTCCCTCCCTCCCTTTCTTTTCCCCTTAATAAGGTGCCCCCTTTAATTGGGGGTCGGGGACTACTTAAGAGGTTTTTCTCGACAATACCGCATCTGTAAAGAGTTATCTATAGTAGAAACATTGAAAAATTGTTCTAATACTTAAAGAAATTGACCTTTTTTTATTGCAGTAGGAATAATCTTCTAACTGATACCCTTCTCACCTCCCACCCTCTACCCGACCCATTTTTCTCTCTATCTCTCCCCCCCTCTAAAAAAATATTTTTTCTCTCATCTCCCCCCTTCTTCTTTCTCTCCCCGCGTCTTATCGCCCTACCCCTTATCCTTTCCCCTGCTAGAAACGACTCATACAACCATGTCATTTACCTGCACATCCCACAACACTAGGGGGCTTAACACCCCAAACAAGAGAAGCAGACAGACAACTGCGCTACCTAGCTCACGCTAAGTCACAAGTCACATTTTTGCAGGAGACGCATTGGGTAGTCGGATCACCCATACCTCTAGCCTCCAGAAACTACCCAGTTATAGAGACAGCCTCCTTCTCAGGTAAATCTAGGGGAGTTGCGGTCATGATACATAAGAGCTTACTTTATGATAAATTAGAAGTTTTCAGGGATCCCCAGGGCAGATATTTGATTGTTAACTGCAAACTCGATGGTGTCCCATACACTTTAGCTAGCTATTACGGTCCAAACACTGGTGAAATTCAAGCACTTTGCAAGTTTTTCAGACTACTATCTTTGCACAAGACTTCCAACTTACTGCTAGCAGGCGATTTTAACATGGTTCTAGATACTGCCCAGGATAGGCGATCTCCACTGCTTAAACCCTGCGACCCCAATTTAATCAAGAAAGCCAAACAGTTTAACAATCTCATTGCCCAGTATAACCTATTTGACGTGTGGCGCTATTACCATCCCTCTTCTAGGGATTACTCTTACTATTCGCCGGTCCATAATACTTACACGAGAATAGATTATATCTTCTGCGAACCCCACCTACTAGACCACATACAATCTATCCATATGCCTGACTGCTTGTGGTCGAACCACTCTCCAATACAGTTGACTATGACAGCTCACAATCCCATGTCACCTAGACCTTCTTGGAAGCTACCTGAATTTATCCTCTCATCTCTAGAACATACTGTGTTTCTCAGATCTGAGATAGAATATTTTTTAAAAGCAAATGACAATGGCACAGTTAGTGACTATACCCTTTGGGGTTCCCTTAAGGCGTTTGTCAGAGGCCTCTTTATTAAGCTCAAGGCTGAACACAAAAGGAAACTAGGAAGCACTCTAGCCCAATTACACGTGACCCTTCGGGACCTAACTGCCACACATATGGCATCATTGGACCCCCTGATCTTAGCACGTATAGATGAGACTAAGAAACAGATTGAAGAGTTAGAATCTAAACGACTACAAACCCAAATACGTCAATTCAAACAAACCTTTTATGCAAAAGGTAACAAGGCTGATAGGTTATTGGCTAATAAGCTGAGACAACATACAGCAGAGGCGCGAATCCCATACATTAAATCCCCCACGGGAACAGTCCGCCTTCCCTCAGACATAGGAAATGCTTTTGCAAGCTACTACTCCTCTCTATACAATATAGAAAAATTCACAGAGGTTACCCCCCCATCAGCATCCCAGGTGCAGAGTTTCTTGGACACTCTGTCCATGCCCGCCTTGTCGGAGGAGCAGAAAGCCTTTTTGAATTCACCCTTTAGTATAACTGAAGTTAGCGCAATCATAAAAGCATTAAAAGGCCATAAGATGGCTATAGTGCCCTTTTTTACAAGACGTTTCTCACCCCTGCTTACCAGATTATTCTCACTTGCCAGACATTCTAGCTCTTTTCCTCCGGAATTCTTGGAGGCTACCATAGTCACTATACCGAAATCGGGTAAAACCCCCAATGTTTGCAAAAACTTTCACCCTATCTCATTAATTAACACAGACATGAAGATCTTCGCAAAGCTCTTGGCCTCCAGACTTAACCAGATTCTCCCCTCCTTAATTGATTGGGACCAAGTGGGCTTCACTCCAGGAAGTGAGAGTCCAGACAATACCCGGCGAATACTTAATATCCACTTAGAAGCTAAGAGAACGGGCTCTCCGTGTACAACTTTAGCCCTTGACGCGGAAAAAGCCTTCGATAGGGTGGGCTGGGCTTATATGTTCGAGGTTTTGCGTAAATTTGGTTTCCCCCTGCGATTCTATTCTTGTATTGCAGCTTTGTATTCTGCGCCTTCTGCCTCAGTTAGAGGCCTAGGTTTTCATTCACATGTTTTCCCCATCTCCAATGGGACTAGACAAGGGTGCCCACTATCCCCTCTCATATTTACCTTGATTATGGAACCACTAGCAGAGGCAATCAGAATAAACCAAGACATTAAAGGAGTTGAGGTTGCGGGTACAATACAGAAGACCGCCTTATTTGCAGACGATCTAACTATTTTTCTAGGCAATCCGTCGAGCTCTCTTCCAACCCTCTTTTCTTTACTGGAGAACTTTGGTCGAATCAGCTTCTATAAGCTTAATGTTAGTAAAACAGACGCCTATGTTCTCAATATGGAAGATGTTGAACTAGCAGAATTAAAACGATTATATCCATTCAATTGGTCCCGACACAAAATAAAGCACTTAGGGGTTAATTTATCTAGTAACATATCTACCATAATAGATACCAACTTCTATCCACTTCTCCACCAATTCCAAAAATGTGCTAATAAGTGGAATGTCCCTTGTATATCCTGGTTAGGTAGGATAAGATGGTTTTGCTCCCCAAGCTTACATATCTTTTTCGTGCTCTTCCCACCCCCATTCCCAAATCCCTTATTGGAAAGTTCCAATCGACGTGTAATAGATTTGTTTGGAGAGGCAGGCATCCCAGGGTGGCCACGAGAATTATGCAGTAACCACTTCTGAGTGGGGGCGCAGGCGCCCCCAATTTGACTTACTACCATGAAGCTTCAAGATTAGCTCATATTCTCACCTGGAATGATAATGCTTCCCGGAGCAAATGGAAAACACTTGAGCAAGCAACTTTGCCAAATCCACTCCTTCTAATAGATCTCATCTGGTTACCCAAGCAAGTTAGATCCTGTTATAAAATCCAAAACCAAGTTATCCTACATGCGCTTCGCTTTTGGGATAAAATTCACTCACTACCACAGATAGCACCCCACCCATCGCCTATTCATTCCTTCCCAGGCTTGCTCACAGCTCTCAGAGTTTCGCATCCATTCCTATGGAGAGCCTGCGGTATGCACTATGTTGCAGATCTGTTTTCTGATGGGCGATTGATATCATTAGCGCTACATATAACCCGCCACAATTATTGCGATTTGAATTCTGGAGAGTTCGTAGCCTTCTGAAATCTTGGGGTTTTTTGGATTGCCCTTTGCGAGAGCCAACGGATTGGGAAAAGAGGTGGACTAATGGCATTAGAACCCCACATGCGCTTTCAATCTCCTATAGGAACTTATTAAATTCTCCAACATATTACAAATCAGCTTACATCATGGCTTGGGAGAGGTCTCTCCATTTTAATGCTGGGCAGGATGAGTGGTCCAAGGCCATATCGCTTACCAGGCAGGCCCTACATTGTATCACAATGCTCGAACTATACATTAAAATATGCATGCAATGGCACCTCACTCCCCTTAGACTTTTCAAAATCTCCCCGATAAACTCTCCCTTATGCTGGAGAGAATGCGGCCTAGTAGGGACTCCCTCTCATATATGGTGGGAGTGCCCTGCATTGCAACCCTTTTGGCATGAGATTGTGCGCAGATTAGAAATTTTAGACCCCTCCATAGGGAATGCCCCGCAAACCATCTTGTTTCATTTGCACATCAAAACTCCGTCTAACCCTGGGGATTTCCTCAGTGTATACTTGCTTATGGCAGCTAAGTTGTCGATAGCCAGACTATGGAAACAAATAACTCCCCCTGTGTGGAGAGAAGTAACTAAAATTATGGCGCTCCCGATTTTCACCCAAAACAATAAAGCTTCCCGGAACTTACAGATTTGGGACAAATGGAGGTTACTTTTATAGTTGTATTATCGACATACCTCCCTAACCCACATTTCTTCGCATGTATAACGTAGCCCTATAGCTGGAATCAGTTATGTAGGAGCCGGAAAGGGCCTTTCCTAAAGTTTTACAATAGGAAACACAGATAGGTTTGCACAGAAACAAGCCTTACTTTTGCCAACTCATTCAATGCTGCCTTCACTTAAGCAGCACCAAACAATCCCATATCACCAATACCAAAAGGAGTGTGCTTCCTAGCACAGTAAGAGCAATCTCACCGTGATCATAAATAAAGTATATATTTGTGAAATCACATTTAGTACAGTGAATTTGGTACGTCTCCCTTCAAAAACTTTTTATTAAAACTTTTGCAGCCAAATAATAATATTGAAATAATGTAAAAATATATATCTCAATAGTCAAATTTTTATTTTTATAAGTCTATTAAGTCTCTTTGTCCAAAACAGGTTTATATAAAAATCCAAAAAAACACTATAAAACCACCTTGTGCAAATTATTATATGTTTGGGCTAAGTTTGTCTCCTTGCTTAAACCATTGTTCTAAAGTATCTTTCAGAACATATGTAAAACATTAATTAAAGTTCCAATTCCTTGTTTTTACAAGCATCTCCTCACAGTTACACCTCTCTGATGCTCTATCAAATGATTCTCAGAATGAACCGTTACTCACAGCTCGCTACTCACCAATTCTAGTGTCAGCACTCCTCCCGGTGTCTTCCACTGTGACAGCTTATAGTTCTGTCACATAACCCCCAGAACTCGATGTTACAGTTGTAGATATGGAGCCTCAACATCTTCAATTGGTTAACAAATTGCAAAATTGTCTCTCACTAATCCTTGTGTGATAGCTTTCATAAAGCGTTGTACTTTTGATAAAAGGATTTATTACATTAAAGGGACACTGAACCCAATTTTTTTCTTTCATGATTCAGATAGAGCATGCAAATTTAAGCAACTTTCTAATTTACTTCCATTATCAATTTTTCTTCGTTCTTTTGCTTTCTTTATTTGAAAAAGAAGGCACCTAAACTATTTTTTTGATTCAGGACCATGGAAAGCACTTGTTTATTGGTGGGTGAATTTATCCACCAATCAGCAAGAACAACACAGTGTGTTCACAAAAAATGGGCCGGCATCTAAACTTACATTCTTGCATTTCAAATAAAGATACCAAGAGAATGAAGAAAATTTGATAATAGGAGTAAATTAGAAAGTTGCTTAAAATTGCATGCTCTATCTGAATCACAAAAGAAACAATTTGGATTCAGTGTCCCTTTAAAATATTAATGAAGCCTGTAAACGTCTTTCTTGCCCACTACTGAATAGAATAGTGCTTATAGGTTCTTCATATATACATAATGTGGCCATTTCAGAGTGTATTGCACATGTGCAAACTAATAGAATTATTCCAGATGTTGGAATACTTGCAAACATGTCAAAAGAGACAAATTTGCTACTTTATCAACACTCGTCTGTTGAATTCAAAGTGTCCATTTTGATAACGAACTATAGTTCAATGCTGCCGCCCATGCATCTAAAATAGCATTTTTACAGGGTGTTTTTTATTTGTTTGTTTTGTAAACAGTTGTTTGATGCCAGCATCCTTGACAGTCAGAGTCATTTTATGTAGTAGGAAGTTAACAGTTGTGAAATATGAGCAAGTCAATTGAATTTAATGGAGCTGACCTTTTAACTTGCTACTCTAATGAGAGCCATTTACAAATATGCAATTTTCATGCAGCAAAGTTTTTCTCAGGAAGATAATTGCTTCACTAATGTTGTATTGAGTCTAGGTCATTATTTGCAATAGGTGTAGGTGCACTATGAAGGCTAAGAAAAAAGGATATTATGGAATGTCTTAGTCCTTGGCAGACCAATACATCTTTAGACGTTTGGTAATAGCTATGTTAAGACTTGAAGGAAAATAAAATTATGCCACAAAAAAAAGATAAATTATGCTTACCAGATAATTTAATTTCCTTCTGTATAAGGAGAGTAAGGAGAGTCCATGGCATAATTTCTTACTGTTGGGAAATACTGAACCTGGCCACCAGGAGGAGGCAAAAACACCCCAGCCAAAGGCTTAAATACCTCTCCCACTTCCCCCATCCCCCAGTCATTCTGCCGAGGGAACAAGGAACAGTAGGAGAAATATCAGGGTATAAATGGTGCCAGAAGAAAAATATAATTTAAAGGGACGCCCATTGGAGAACACGGACGGGGGCCGTGGACTTTCCTTTTACAGAAGGAAATGAAATTATCTGGTAAGCATAATTTAGGTTTTCCTTCTTAATATAAGGAGAGTCCACGGCATCATTCCATACTGCTGGAAAACGTATACCCAAGCTCTAGAGGACACTGAATGATAACGTGAGGGACAAAAAGAGAGGCGGACCCTAATCTGAGTGCACCACAGTCTGCAAAACCTTTCTGCCGAAAGCTGCTTCAGCCGAAGCAAAAACATAAAACTTGTAAAATTAGAAAAAGTATGTAAGGAGGACCAGATAGACGCCTTACAAATCTGATCCATAGAAGCCTCATTTTTAAAGGCCCAAGAGGAAGCCACTGCTCTAGTAGAATGAGCAGTAATCCTCTAAGGAGGTTTATGTCCTGCTGTCTCATAAGCAAAGTGGATAACACTCCTTAACCAAAAAGATAAAGAAGTCAAAGAGACCTTCTGACCCTTACACGACCCAGAATAGACAACAAACAAGGAAGAAGTTTATCTAAAATCCTTAGTAGCCTGAAGATAAAACTTCAAGGCGCGAACCACGTCCAAATTATGAAGCAAACGTTCCTTCGAAGAAGAAGGATTGGGACACAAGGAAGGAACCACATCTCTTGATTGATGTTGCGGTCTCACATGACCTTAGGAAGAAAACCTAACTTAGTACGTAGGACAACCTTATCCGAATGGAACACCAGATAAAGAGGCTCACATTGCAAGGCAGAAATCTCAGATACTCAGATAGAAGCAATAGCGTGCAGAAGCAATAGAAGAAAAAGAACCTTCCAGGACAATAATTTAATGTCAATCTCCTGCAAAGGCTCAAACGGAGCCCGTTGCAAAACCTTAAGAACCAGATTTAGACTCCAAGGAGGAGCCTTAGATCTAAACACAGGTCTGATCCTTATCAAAGCCTTAACAAAGAACTGTACATCTGGAAGCTCTGAGAGCCTCTTGTGCAGTAAAACCCCTCAGGGAAATGGCAGAAAGGCCCTTCTCCAGTCCATCCTGGAAAAACGACAGGATCCTGGCAACCTTAACTTTATGCCAGGAAAATAGAGAGCAGAGAGAGAGAGCGCCTGATAGTGTAATATCGTCAAGGTCAAACAAGGTACAGGTATAAAAAAATCTCTGCCAAATGGATACTCACAAAGAGCTTGGCACTCGCAAGTAGTGCATGTAGGCGGGCTGACCTTTATACAGTAGTCAGTACACTGAATCTATGGTGGTCGTATCAGAGATCTGTAGTGATAGAAGCAGAAAACACAGAGGACCAATGGTGCAATATCGTCTGGAAACGAAATGGACACAGCATAGGATACAGGGTCAGCTATAGCTGAATATTCAATACACACGCCGGTGAGCAGAGGACAAGCCCAGATCGATAACAGCTACAGCCACCAACTACAGCTATTAACCATCAGCGCGCTGACTGCTGTATGAAGGTCAGCCTGTCTTAATGCACTACTTGGGAGTGCCAACTCCATTGTGAGTATACACCTTGCTGACCCTGTATCCTATGCTGTGTCCATTTCGTTTCCAGACGATATTGCACCATTGGTCCTCTGTGTTTTCTGCTTCTATCACTACAGATCTCTGATACGACCACCATAGATTCAGTGTACTGACTACTGTATAAAGGTCAGCCCGCCTACATGCACTACTTGCGAGTGCCAAGCTCTTTGTGAGTATCCATTTGGCAGAGATTTTTTTATACCTGTACCTTGTTTGACCTTGACGATATTACACTATCAGGCGCTCTCTCTCTCTGCTCTCTATTTTCCAGTTCTACCGACTTACCACCGGTTTGGAGTGGAGCAGCCTTCCAGAATTATTGATTTCAACAATTGCATCTATCTATCAATGACTCTGCACTATATGTGAAATCGTTTGTATTGTTTTTTATATTTTTTGATTTTATTCCACCTAATTTTATTTTATCTATTTTCAATAGAAATAACATTGTATCACTTGATTTATATCGTTCATTTTTTAGAAGTTGAAGTTTTTGTGAAATACACGTCATGGTTTATGTAAAGTCACTTATCTATTTTTCCTGAACTATACAGTTCCTGAGGTACACTCTTGTAAAAAGGACATCCTATATACTTTTTTTGAACGATTTTTTATACTATTTTGCACCATCCACTCCACATATATATATTTTTTTGCACACAATAGTATATCAATATAGCGCACCCTATTGTATGATTTTATATCGTACATTTTTTTCTTATGCCAGGAAAATCCACACTCTTCACACCAGAATAAGTAGGTTCTCCACACCTTATGATAGATGCGACGAGTAACCCGCTTACGAGCTTGAATAAGAGTATCAATCACTCTCTCAGAAAAACCTCTCTTGGCTAGGACTAAGCGTTCAATCTCCATGCAGTCAGCCTCAGAGAATCTAGATTTTGATGAACAAAAAGACCTTGTTCCAGCAGATCCCTGCGACAAGGTAACTTCCACAGAGGAGAAGAGGACATCCTCACAAGGTTCGCAAACCACATTCTTTGCAGCCACGAAGAAGCAATCAGTATCACTGATGCCTGCTCCTGCTTGATGTGGGCCACTACACAAGGAAGAAGTAATAAAGGTGGGAAAAGGTAAATTAGACTGAACCTCCAAGGCACTGCTAATGCATCTATTAGCTCCGCCTGAGGATCCGTGGACCTCGACCCATATCTGGGTAGCTTGGTATGATCTATCTCTGGCGTCCCCCACTTGTTGCATATCTTCGCAAACACTTTGGGATGGAGAGACCATTCCCCCGGATGAAAGGATTGTCTGCTGAGAAAATCCGCTTCCCAGTTGTCAACACCCGGAATTTGGATTGCTGACATTGAACAGCTTTGGGCCTCCACCCACTCCAGAATTCGAGATACCTCCCTCATTGCTAGGGAGCGTCTCATTCCCCCCTGATGGTTGATGTTAGCCACTGAGGTTATATTGTCTGATTGGAATATGATAAACATACCCAGAAAGGGCCAAACCTTCAGAGCATTGAAGATTGCTTGAAGTTCCAGAATGTTGATCGGAAGGGAGCATTTTTCCTGAGACCACAGGCCCTGTGCCTTCTTGGCTCCCCAAACAGCTCCCCATCCTGATAGACTTGCATCCGTAGTCACAATCTCCCAGGATGGTCTTAAGAAGGATGTCCCTCGGGACAGATGAACTGGACGGAGCCACCAAGAGAGTGATACTCTCGACTGGTTGTCCAGAGAGATCTGTTGAGATAGAACTGAATGATCGCTGTTCCACTGCCTCAGCATGCACAGTTGCAGCAGTCTGAGACGGAACCTGGCAAAGGGACAGATGTCCATGCTAGACACCATGAGACCAATTACCTCCATACACTGAGCAACAGAGGGCCTTAAGGAGGTCCGGAGGGCAAGACATGCCGAAGCAAGCTTGCAACATCTCTGGTCTGTTAGAAATATCCTCATGGATATGGAGTCAATTATAGTACCCAGGAATTCTACTCTGGTGCTTGGAATAAGAGAACTCTTTTCTAGGTTTATCTTACATCCATGATATCGAAGAAGAGGGAGAAAAGATTCTGAATGGTCATCCACCAGATGAAAAGATGGTGCTTGTACAAGAATATCATCCAAGTAGGGAGCTACTGCTATACCTCGGGTTCTGGCAACAGCTAGAAGGGCCCTTAGAACCTTCGTAAAAAGTCTTGAAGCAGTAGCTAGACAAAATGGAAGTGCCATGAACTGGAAGTGCTGGTCCAGGAATGCAAACCTTAGGAACTGGAAGTGATCCTTGTGGATTGGAATGTAAAGGCAGCTTAGCATCTTGAACCTCTAATGTAGACAGTAACCTCTTTTAGAAGAAAACGTAAGTGTTCGATCTTAAATCTAAAGGCTGGTTCCTACGCAGCAGGAGGCTTAGAGGCAGCAGACTCCGACCCAGAAAGTTCACCCTCTGAAGTCTTAGAGCGTGACTCATCCTCGGATAACTGAGTCAGAACAGATAAATCGAATAAATCACATGATGACCCGTAGGCAGGAGAGCTATGTTTAACCTTTCGCTTGCGTTTAGCGGGGCGAGGTAAAGCACTGAGGGCCTCAGACACCGCTGTTTTTTAACTGCGCGGTAAAGTCTGATGGTAATAGGCTCCCTCCAGATGGAGGATCAGGCTTACTACGGGAAGCTGCGTGTATAGAAGGAGATGACTGATGGGTATGCACCTCATGGGATGGTGAGTCCTTAGAGGTGGACGGCTCAGTGGTACTAAAGGGGTTAACCCTCTTAGACCTAATGACATTTTCAAGGCATGTGGAACATAGTTGATGGGCGGGCAAACCAAGTCCTCTTCACAATATAAACAGGTATTACTATTTGGAATAAAGTGAGTACCTTCTAGTATCTCAGAATCCTCCATAGCTTAAGCTAATGACAGTAGGACACAGAAAATAAAACAATCTTTTTTTATTTCTCAAAAAACGGCACCTTTATACTCCCAATGGCTGGGGCACTCACCACCTCCCAGATCCAGACAATACAGAGAAAAAGCGTCTTCTCCTACAGCCAACTCAGTCAGGAAAGAGGAAATGAAAGCAAGACCACTCCCGGTCACATGGTGCGCAAGGCAGGACGCCCCCTGCTATGAGAAAAAGCATGCCAAGCTACAAGCTGTGCAGCGTTCAAAGTGAAAGTAAAACCCTGTGAGCTCCAGCCACATAACAAACAGTCTTCTATGAATAAATCTCACACATAAAGCAGCATAAAATCAAAGCATCACATTTGATTAATCCCCACGGTTCAGTATTTCCCAACAGTAAGGAATGATGCCGTGGACTCTCCTTATATTAAGAAGGAAATAAAAGTTGTTCAAAGATTTTAAAACTTGAGATAAGAGGAAGATAAATCCATATCTTCAAAAAACACCCTGGATAGCTACTAAATTCACCTTATTGGAGGAAAAGGCAGTAAGAAAATATAAACATTAAATTGTATACTATAACAATGCTTGTTATTTGCATCTACTATATGTACATACATAAACATCCATGTGTTAAAGAAATCTCTCTATTTGTTACACTCTGGTGTTCTAGACATATCTTTCATAATTTGCTAATGTTTGTTTTCTCTTAGTCAGGTAAATATTTGGAAATAAAGTGTTGCTAGCATGCCTAGGGCATAATACCGCACAGCTGTAGCATGAGTGGCAACTATGATTAGACTACATAAGTATCTCTTTTTCTCACTTATACAACTACCAGTATATTTTGTATTTATTCTCTTCTGTTAACATTAATATCTTAATTATGGCAAATCCAATGAACACATAATATTGATCAATGCTTGAGTACGACCTGGACATTTTAAAGGTCCTTAAAGGGATACAAAACCCATTTTTTTTCTATCATTATTCAGATAGAGCATGCAATTTTAAGCAACTTTCTAATTTATTCCTATTTTATATTGTTCTTCATTCTCTTGCTATCTCTATTTGAAAAAGCAGGAATAGAAGGTTAAGAGCCAGCCCATTTTTGGTTCAGCACCTTGGTAGAGCTTGCTAATTGGTTACTAAATGTAGCAAACCAATCAGCAAGAGCTACCTAGGTGCTGAAATAAAAACGGGCTGGATCTCAAGCTTACATTTTTTGCTTGTTCAAATAAAAATAGCATGAGAATGAAGAAAAATTCATAATAGGAGTAAATTAGAAATTTGCTTAAAATTACATGCTCTATCTGAATCATGAAAGAAAAAATGTGGGTTTAGTATCCCTTTAATAAGTGAATATTTACAACAATCTATAATGAAGAGGTGAGAAATAACTAGTATATGATAAATAAAAGTACAGCAAGTGCATATAAAATCAATTGTTGTGTTTGTATGGTCACATTTTATTTGACCAATTAAAAGCGCAGAAATGTGGGTATCTTGGTAAAACTGTTCACTTCAGGAGCTTGTTTAACTTCCTAATTAAGAAACTGGAGCATGCACAGGTAGATAGCCTGCATTGGCTCAGTTATGATGAACTTAGGAGCTTCAAAAACCACATATTTCTGTATCACAAATGCAGCAATATAACCTTTTTTCATCAACCTGGCAATGTTTTATGTGTTTGTTTACAAAATGCTAATAAAGCCAAATGTCATATTAAAAACTCTCCTGGCATATCAGGAACCAAAACAAAATGTAGAATTACTGCAAATCATAAGTTTTCAAAAAATGTAAGACCTAAGTGTTAAAAACAGAATTTATGTTTACCTGATAAATTTCTTTCTCCAACGGTGTGTCCGGTCCACGGCGTCATCCTTACTTGTGGGATATTCTCTTCCCCAACAGGAAATGGCAAAGAGCCCAGCAAAGCTGGTCACATGATCCCTCCTAGGCTCCGCCTACCCCAGTCATTCGACCGACGTTAAGGAGGAATATTTGCATAGGAGAAACCATATGGTACCGTGGTGACTGTAGTTAAATAAAATAAATTATCAGACCTGATTAAAAAACCGGGGGGGGCCGTGGACCGGACACACCGTTGGAGAAAGAAATTTATCAGGTAAACATAAATTCTGTTTTCTCCAACATAGGTGTGTCCGGTCCACGGCGTCATCCTTACTTGTGGGAACCAATACCAAAGCTTTAGGACACGGATGAAGGGAGGGAGCAAATCAGGTCACCTAAATGGAAGGCACCACGGCTTGCAAAACCTTTCTCCCAAAAATAGCCTCAGAAGAAGCAAAAGTATCAAACTTGTAAAATTTGGTAAAAGTGTGCAGTGAAGACCAAGTCGCTGCCCTACATATCTGATCAACAGAAGCCTCGTTCTTGAAGGCCCATGTGGAAGCCACAGCCCTAGTGGAATGAGCCGTGATTCTTTCGGGAGGCTGCCGTCCGGCAGTCTCGTAAGCCAATCTGATGATGCTTTTAATCCAAAAAGAGAGAGAGGTAGAAGTTGCTTTTTGACCTCTCCTTTTACCGGAATAAACAACAAACAAGGAAGATGTTTGTCTAAAATCCTTTGTAGCATCTAAATAGAATTTTAGAGCGCGAACAACATCCAAATTGTGCAACAAACGTTCCTTCTTTGAAACTGGTTTCGGACACAGAGAAGGTACGATAATCTCCTGGTTAATGTTTTTGTTAGAAACAACTTTTGGAAGAAAACCAGGTTTAGTACGTAAAACCACCTTATCTGCATGGAACACCAGATAAGGAGGAGAACACTGCAGAGCAGATAATTCTGAAACTCTTCTAGCAGAAGAAATTGCAACTAAAAACAAAACTTTCCAAGATAATAACTTAATATCAACGGAATGTAAGGGTTCAAACGGAACCCCCTGAAGAACTGAAAGAACTAAATTGAGACTCCAAGGAGGAGTCAAAGGTTTGTAAACAGGCTTGATTCTAACCAGAGCCTGAACAAAGGCTTGAACATCTGGCACAGCTGCCAGCTTTTTGTGAAGTAACACCGACAAGGCAGAAATCTGTCCTTTCAGGGAACTTGCCGATAATCCTTTTTCCAATCCTTCTTGAAGGAAGGATAGAATCCTAGGAATCTTAACCTTGTCCCAAGGGAATCCTTTAGATTCACACCAACAGATATATTTTTTCCAAATTTTGTGGTAAATCTTTCTAGTTACAGGCTTTCTGGCCTGAACAAGAGTATCGATAACAGAATCTGAGAAACCTCGCTTCGATAAAATCAAGCGTTCAATCTCCAAGCAGTCAGCTGGAGTGAAACCAGATTCGGATGTTCGAACGGACCCTGAACAAGAAGGTCTCGTCTCAAAGGTAGCTTCCAAGGTGGAGCCGATGACATATTCACCAGATCTGCATACCAAGTCCTGCGTGGCCACGCAGGAGCTATCAAGATCACCGACGCCCTCTCCTGATTGATCCTGGCTACCAGCCTGGGAATGAGAGGAAACGGCGGGAACACATAAGCTAGTTTGAAGGTCCAAGGTGCTACTAGTGCATCCACTAGAGCCGCCTTGGGATCCCTGGATCTGGACCCGTAGGAGGGAACTTTGAAGTTCTGACGAGAGGCCATTAGATCCATGTCTGGAATGCCCCACAGCTGAGTGACTTGGGCAAAGATTTCCGGATGGAGTTCCCACTCCCCCGGATGCAATGTCTGACGACTCAGAAAATCCGCTTCCCAATTTTCCACTCCCGGGATGTGGATAGCAGACAGGTGGCAGGAGTGAGACTCCGCCCATAGAATAATCTTGGTCACTTCTTCCATCGCTAGGGAACTCCTTGTTCCCCCCTGATGGTTGATGTACGCAACAGTCGTCATGTTGTCTGATTGAAACCGTATGAACTTGGTCCTCGCTAGCTGAGGCCAAGCCTTGAGAGCATTGAATATCGCTCTCAGTTCCAGAATATTTATCGGTAGAAGAGATTCTTCCCGAGACCAAAGACCCTGAGCTTTCAGGGATCCCCAGACCGCGCCCCAGCCCATCAGACTGGCGTCGGTCGTGACAATGACCCACTCTGGTCTGCGGAATGTCGTCCCTTGTGACAGGTTGTCCAGGGACAGCCACCAACGGAGTGAGTCTCTGGTCCTCTGATTTACTTGTATCTTTGGAGACAAGTCTGTATAGTCCCCATTCCACTGACTGAGCATGCACAGTTGTAATGGTCTTAGATGAATGCGCGCAAAAGGAACTATGTCCATTGCCGCTACCATCAACCCGATCACTTCCATGCACTGAGCTACGGAAGGAAGAGGAACGGAATGAAGTATCCGACAAGAGTCCAGAAGTTTTGTTTTTCTGGCCTCTGTTAGAAAAATCCTCATTTCTGAGGAGTCTATAATTGTTCCCAAGAAGGGAACCCTTGTTGACGGGGATAGTGAACTCTTTTCCACGTTCACTTTCCAGCCGTGAGATCTGAGAAAGGCCAGGACGATGTCCGTGTGAGCCTTTGCTCGAGGGAGGGACGACGCTTGAATCAGAATGTCGTCCAGGTAAGGTACTACTGCAATGCCCCTTGGTCTTAGCACCGCTAGAAGGGACCCTAGTACCTTTGTGAAAATCCTTGGAGCAGTGGCTAATCCGAAAGGAAGCGCCACAAACTGGTAATGTTTGTCCAGGAATGCAAACCTTAGGAACCGATGATGTTCCTTGTGGATAGGAATATGTAGATACGCATCCTTTAAATCCACCGTGGTCATGAATTGACCTTCCTGGATGGAAGGAAGGATAGTTCGAATGGTTTCCATCTTGAACGATGGGACCTTGAGAAATTTGTTTAAGATCTTGAGATCTAAGATTGGTCTGAACGTTCCCTCTTTTTTGGGAACTATGAACAGATTGGAGTAGAACCCCATCCCTTGTTCTCTTAATGGAACAGGATGAATCACTCCCATTTTTAACAGGTCTTCTACACAATGTCAGAACGCCTGTCTTTTTATGTGGTCTGAAGACAACTGAGACCTGTGGAACCTTCCCCTTGGGGGAAGTCCCTTGAATTCCAGAAGATAACCCTGGGAGACTATTTCTAGCGCCCAAGGATCCAGAACATCTCTTGCCCAAGCCCGAGCGAAGAGAGAGAGTCTGCCCCCCACCAGATCCGGTCCCGGATCGGGGGCCAATATTTCATGCTGTCTTGGTAGCAGTGGCAGGTTTCTTGGCCTGCTTTCCCTTGTTCCAGCCTTGCATTGGTCTCCAAGCTGGCTTGGCTTGAGAAGTATTACCCTCTTGCTTAGAGGACGTAGCACTTTGGGCTGGTCCGTTTTTACGAAAGGGACGAAAATTAGGTCTATTTTTTGCCTTGAAAGGCCGATCCTGAGGAAGGGCGTGGCCCTTACCCCCAGTGATATCAGAGATAATCTCTTTCAAGTCAGGGCCAAACAGCGTTTTCCCCTTGAAAGGAATGTTTAGTAGCTTGTTCTTGGAAGACGCATCAGCCGACCAAGATTTCAACCAAAGCGCTCTGCGCGCCACAATAGCAAACCCAGAATTCTTAGCCGCTAACCTAGCCAATTGCAAAGTGGCGTCTAGAGTGAAAGAATTAGCCAATTTGAGAGCATTGATTCTGTCCATAATCTCCTCATAAGGAGGAGAATCACTATCGAGCACCTTTATCAGTTCATCAAACCAGAAATATGCGGCTGTAGTGACAGGGACAATGCATGAAATGGGTTGTAGAAGGTAACCCTGCTGAACAAACATCTTTTTAAGCAAACCTTCTAATTTTTTATCCATAGGATCTTTGAAAGCACAACTATCCTCTATGGGTATAGTGGTGCGTTTGTTTAAAGTAGAAACCGCTCCCTCGACCTTGGGGACTGACTGCCATAAGTCCTTTCTGGGGTCGACCATAGGAAACAATTTTTTAAATATGGGGGGAGGGACGAAAGGAATACCGGGCCTTTCCCATTCTTTATTAACAATGTCCGCCACCCGCTTGGGTATAGGAAAAGCTTCTGGGAGCCCCGGCACCTCTAGGAACTTGTCCATTTTACATAGTTTCTCTGGGATGACCAACTTTTCACAATCATCCAGAGTGGATAATACCTCCTTAAGCAAAATGCGGAGGTGTTCCAACTTAAATTTAAATGTAATCACATCAGATTCAGCCTGATGAGAAATGTTCCCTGAATCAGTAATTTCTCCCTCAGACAAAACCTCCCTGGCCCCCTCAGATTGGGTTAGGGGCCCTTCAGAGATATTAATATCAGCGTCGTCATGCTCTTCAGTAACTAAAACAGAGCAGCCACGCTTACGCTGACAAGGGTTCATTTTGGCTAAAATGTTTTTGACAGAATTATCCATTACAGCCGTTAATTGTTGCATAGTAAGGAGTATTGGCGCGCTAGATGTACTAGGGGCCTCCTGAGTGGGCAAGACTCGTGTAGACGAAGGAGGGAATGATGCAGTACCATGCTTACTCCCCTCACTTGAGGAATCATCTTGGGCATCATTGTCATCATCACATAAATCACATTTATTTAAATGAATAGGAATTCTGGCTTCCCCACATTCAGAACACAGTCTATCTGGTAGTTCAGACATGTTAAACAGGCATAAACTTGATAAGAAAGTACAAAAAACGTTTTAAAATAAAACCGTTACTGTCACTTTAAATTTTAAACTGAACACACTTTAATACTGCAATTGCGAAAAAACATGAAGGAATTGTTCAAAAATCACCAAATTTTCACCACAGTGTCTTAAAGCCTTAAAAATATTGCACACCAAATTTGGAAGCTTTAACCCTTAAAATAACGGAACCGGAGCCGTTTTAAGCTTTAACCCCTTTACAGTCCCTGGTATCTGCTTTGCTGAGACCCAACCAAACCCAAAGGGGAATACGATACCAATGACGCCTTCAGAAAGTCTTTTCTAAGTATCAGAGCTCCTCTCACATGCGACTGCATGCCATGCCTCTCAAAAACAAGTGCGCCACACCGGCGCGAAAATGAGACTCTGCTTATGCTTTGGGAAAGCCCCTAAGAAATAAGGTGTCTAATACAGTGCCTGCCGATATTATTATATCAAAATACCCAGATAAAATGATTCCTCAAGGCTAAATATGTGTTAATAATGAATCGATTTAGCCCAGAAATGTCTACAGTCTAAATAAGCCCTTGTGAAGCCCTTATTTACGATCGTAATAAACATGGCTTACCGGATCCCATAGGGAAAATGACAGCTTCCAGCATTACATCGTCTTGTTAGAATGTGTCATACCTCAAGCAGCAAGAGACTGCACACTGTTCCCCCAACTGAAGTTAATTGCTCTCAACAGTCCTGTGTGGAACAGCCATGGATTTTAGTTACGGTTGCTAAAATCATTTTCCTCATACAAACAGAAATCTTCATCTCTTTTCTGTTTCTGAGTAAATAGTACATACCAGCACTATTTCAAAATAACAAACTCTTGATTGAATAATAAAAAACTACAGTTAAACACTAAAAAACTCTAAGCCATCTCCGTGGAGATGTTGCCTGTACAACGGCAAAGAGAATGACTGGGGTAGGCGGAGCCTAGGAGGGATCATGTGACCAGCTTTGCTGGGCTCTTTGCCATTTCCTGTTGGGGAAGAGAATATCCCACAAGTAAGGATGACGCCGTGGACCGGACACACCTATGTTGGAGAAACCTATACCTGCTTTAACCTAGAGACACATGTTGCTCTTATCTAAATAACATTTTGATCACCTCTAAAGGTTAACATATACTCACCATCAGACCAGGTAAAAACTGTTTTCTGAATATCACCAAGCTCTGAAGATGTGACAGCAATAAGAACATCATGAAAAGATGTGTTCCGTATTGCTTCTATGTCATCCAAAGAAAATAACCTATCAGAAAAATACTTTGTTAATTTTACAGAATCTGTTTTGTTTTTTTACAAAACTCTGAAAAGGGTGTTTTTACATAAATATACAAAATGCAAAATATTGTCTCATATATACACTCACCGGCCACTTTATTAGGTACACCTTGCTAGTACCGGGATAGACCCCCCTTTGCCTTCAGAACTGCCTTAATTATTTGTGGCATAGATTAAACAGGTGTTGGTCCATATTGACTTCATAGCATCACGCAATTTCTGCAGATTTGTCGTCTGCACATCCATGATGCGAATATCCCGTTCCAACACATTCCAAAGGTGCTCTATTGGATTGAGATCTGGTGACTATGGAGGCCATTGGAGTACAGTGAACTCATTGTCATGTTCAAGAAACCAGTTTGAGATGACTTGAGCTTTGTGACATGGTGCATTATCCTGCTGGAAGTAGCCATCAGAAGATGGGTACACTTTTATTTATAAAGGGATGGACATCCAGCAACAATACTCAGGTAGGTCGTGGCATTTAAATGATTTTTAATTGGTACTAAGGGGCCCAAAGTGTGCCAAGAAAATATCCCCCAAACCATTTCACCACCACCACCACCACCACCACCAGGATACAAGGCTGGATGGATCCATGCTTTCATGTTGTTTACCCCAAATTCTGACCCTACTTTTGAATGTTTAAGCTGAAATCGAGACTCATCAGACCAGGCAAAGTTTTTCCAATCTTCTATTGTTCAATTTTGGTGAGCCTGTGCGAACTGTAGCCTCAGTTTCCTGTTCTTAGCTGACAGGAGTGGCACCCGGTGTGGTCTTCTGCTGCTGTAGTCCACCTGCATCACGATTTGATGTGTTGTGCGTTCAGAGATGGTATTTTGCATACCTTGGTTGTAAAGAGTGGTTATTTAAGTTACTGTTGTCTTTAATCTCGAACAAGTCTGCCCATTCTCCTTTGACATCAACAAGGCATCTTCGTCCAAATAACTTCCGCTCACTGGATATTTTCTCTTTTTTTGACCATTCTCTGTAAACCCTAGAAATGGTTGTGCATGAAAATCCCAGTAGATCAGCTGTTTTAAAAAAACTCAGACCAGCCCGTCTGGCACCAATAACCATGCCATGTTCAAAGTCACTTAAATCCCCTTTCTTCCACATTCTGATGCTCGGTTTAAACTTCAGCAAGTCATCTTCCCTACGTCTAGATGCCTAAATGCAATGAGTTGCTGCCATGTGATTGACTGATTAGCAATTCGTGTTACCAAACAATTGAACAGGTGTACCTAATAATGTGTGTGTGTATATATATATATATATATATATATATATATATATATATATATATATATATATATATATATATACCAAATCTGCAAATCTGTTCATAAATAAGAATTATTTCTATTTTTAAAATTATTTTACAAATCTGTTCATAAATAAGAGTTATTTCTATTTTTAAAATGACTTTACATTTTAAAATGACTTTAACCTATACTGTTTGTTGTATCTGTGTTTTCTAAGTTTATGTGTCATTGTTAAGAAACAAGAAATGTATGCATAGACCAACAAGGCATTCAAAGTACATACAAAGGACTGAAGACTCATCTAAAAATGGACTTTAGGCATCATATAATGCTGTTAACTATTACTATTTTCTTTTGAATTTTAAACCAATATTAGGGTTGACACTAATCTCAAACAGACCCTTGTAGCTGGAACAAGGGAACTCATCTCCATATTCAGTTTCCATCCGTGGGGACGTAGAAAAGACAACAAGATCTCTGTATGAGAGTTTGCTTTTTGAAAAGATGGCGCCTGAACCAATATGTCGTACAGATAAGGAGCCACCACAATTCCCCAAGATCTGACAACTGCCAAGAGAGCCCCCAGAACCTTTGAGAACATTCTGGGAGCTGTGGCAAGGCCAAACGGAAGAGCAATAAACTGAAAGTGCATGTCTAGATAAGCAAATTTTAGGAACTGGTGATGATCCCTGTGGATAGGAACATAAAGATATGAGTCCTTCAGGTCTATGGTTGTCATGAAGTGACCTTCTTGGAGCAAGGGAAGAATGGAACAAATGGTTTCCATTTTGAAGGACAGAACCCTGAGAAACTTGTTAAAACACCTTAGGTCTAAAATAGGTCGGAAAGTTCCCAGACCTTGTTCTCTTACTGGAACTGGAACAATCACTCCCAGGGAGGAAAGGTCCTGAACACACTAAGAATGTCTCTCTTTTTACCTGATCCGCAGATAACCTTGAGAGGAGAAATCTGCCCATGGGAGGACGAGATTTGAATTCTATTTTGTAACCCTGAGATACTATGTCCACAGTCCAGGGATCTGGGACATCTCGTTTCCACCCTTGACAAAAAAAGTGAAAGTCTGCCCTCCCCACCTGATCCGATCCCCGACCGGGGGCAGATCCTTCATGCTGACTTAGTCTCAGCTGAGGGTTTCTTTGATTGCTTCCCCGTGATTCAAGACTGATTGGGTCTGTAAGAATTGGACCGCTCCTGCTTAGAGGAGGGAGAGGAAGGCTTTGGATCTTTGAAGTTACGAAAGGAACGGAAATTACTTTGATGTCCTTTAGGTCTATTCTTCTTGTCTTGTGGTAGAATGGACCCCTTTTCCCCTGTAATTTCAGAAATTATTTCTGTCAGACCAGGACCAAACAAGGTCTTACCTTTATAAGGTAGCAACAGAAGCTTGGACTTGGAGGTACTATCAGCTGACCAAGATTTTGGCCACAGAGCTCTATGGGCTAGAACAGTGAAGCCAGACATCTTGGCTCCCAGTCTAATAACTTGCATGGTAGTATCAGAGATAAAGGAGTTGGCTAGTTTAAGAGCCTTAATCCTATCTTGTATCTACTCCAACTGAGTCTCTTCTAAAAATCAATTCAGACAAAGCATCACACCAATAAAATGCTGCACCTGCTACTGTGGCAATACAAACTGCAGGTTGCCATTGATGAACATACATCTTCTTTAAATAAGCCTTCAACGTTTTGTCCATGGGATCCTTAAGGAACAGCTATCGTCAATAGGGATCATAGTTCTCTTAGCCAGGGTAGAAATAGCCCCTTATACCTTAGGAACCATGCGCCATGAATCTCTAATGGAGTCAGCAACAGGAAACATCTTTTTAAAGACGGGAGACGGAGAGAAAGGTATCCCTGGCTTCTCCCATTCCTGTGTAATAATCTCTGTCATATGGTCTGGAACAGGAAACACTTCCACAGAGGAAGGAACATCATAGTATTTGTTAAGCTTACTAGATTTCTTAGGGTTGACAGTGACAGGAGAGTCGGAGTTGTCCAAAGTAGCCAGTACCTCCTGTACTGAAGTAACTGAAGGTGTTCAAGCTTAAATCTAAAGTGTACTTCTTCAGCATCAGACAAAGGAATTAAACTGTCCGAATCTGAGATTTCAACCTAAGAGGCTACTGAGGTATCCTCCTCATCAGACTTATGAGGGAGGGCAACCTGCGTAGCAGCAGACGGGACAGACGCCTTACACTCTCAAAATGATTTAAATTTCCTCTTGCGCTTCCCCATCATGGGAAAAGCAGATAAAGCCGCTGATACCGTAGAGGATATCTGTGCAGCAAAATCTGATGGCAAATAAACTCCTCCAGGAGGCTGAGAGAAACTGCAGGGCACTGTATGTGAAGTCGTGGAGGCTTGGGACGTTAGAGGAGAAAGCTGTGGCACTGCCTGAACAGCATCATCCTGAGAGACATTAGGCTCAGAAACAAAAAGTTTATCTTTACATTTCAAAGTCTTTTTTAAACAGGAAGAAGAAAATTGCATAGGTAACACAATTTGGGCCTCAAGACACAATAAACATTTATCCATAGGAGCAGACTCCTGTTCCATGTCCATAGGTAAAATAATTCCCAATAATTAAAAGAAGTCCCAATAAACTGAAACTTATTTATAAAGTGCCTGCACCATGTCCAAATAAATCCTTCCTAAAGGATTAATTATGTCCCAATAATTACTGCAGGAAAATCTTCCCAAGCGCAAGTCTCCAATACCTAGAAGACAAAAGCACTTACCTGCAAATCCAGCTGGCAGAAAGACAGCTCACAAGGCGTGTCAGGACACATATTCCTATCAGAGACCTGTAGAAAAAGAAAGAAGAGAGTAACCAACTCTGGCTTTCTATACCAAGGGCAGCAGACATGTTAGAAAACGAAGCAAGGACTACCTCACAACTTTCTAACTGCTTAAAAGCCACCACTACTCTTACTCAAGAGATTGATGTGGACACAGCTAAACCCAAAACCTTGCTTGCAGGGAAATGTACCTGAAAAAGGTATCCATTCTTCAGACACCAAACTTCACCTCCTTCATTGGCAGAGGCAAAGAGAATGACTGGGGGTTATGGGTAAGGGAAGTGAAACTTAACAGCTTTGTTGTGGTCTCTTTGCCTCCTCCTGCTGGCCATGAGTGAATATCCCATTAGTAATTAGAATGACGTTGTGGACTCTCCATGTCTTAGGAAAGAAAAATACCATACATTTTATGTGATTCCAAATATATGATCAGAACTCCTGCAAAAGCTATGGGGGCTTTTTGCCTCAGTAAGTGGGCATATTTTGATAATAATTATAGCAAATTAGAAACTTTTATTAAAATTCCATACTATGGGGCATGTTTATCAAGCTCCATATGGAGCTTGAGGCCCCTCGTTTCCGGCAAGCCTTCAGGCTCGCTGGAAACAGAAGTTATGAAGCAGCGGTCCAAAGACCGCTGCTCCATAACTTGTCCACCTGCTCTGAGGCGGCAGACAGAAATCAAATCGAATACGATCGGGTTGATTGACACCCCCTGCTAACGGCCGATTGGCCACAAATCAGCAGGGGGTGGCATTGCACCAGCAGTTCACAAGAACTGCTGGTGCAATGATAAATGCCGACAGCGTATGCTGTGCAGCGATGTGCAGCGGACATGATACACTACTTTGTATCATGTCCGCTCACACATTGATAATTATACCCCTGTATCTGTCATGTAAATTTAGTTTTAACTTAAGTATTCCTATAGCTCACTAGTCTTTTTTTGTTTTGCAGTGTGGTGCTTAAAGTGGGCATAGATATTGGTGGTGCTGTTTATTAAAAAAATAAAAGATGAATTAAGCATACTTCTGTACCAATGATATGGGAGAAGATGATTGCCAATTTAGGTAGATACTCGCAAAATAATCTTGTTCTAGATCATTTAATTAAATATTTACACCTTTGCCTCTTTGTGTTTAAATGTGAATATCACACAACTTTTAATATAACCACCATTTCTGATACCTAACCTAGTCAGGGATTAAAAAAAATAAAAATAAACAAATACAATAATTTTTGTTTTGTTCTCAGGTAGACAATTTAAATTAATACCAACCCATTTTTTGTATTTTCAAACCAAAATCGATCTCCATCCCTTAATCTCTGGAACTGGTCCAGCATGATGGCAGTCAGAAGCTCCCCAGGGTCCCCGTCACTTTCCATCATTACACCAGGCAGGAGCTCCAGCTTGTTAATATCATTGTCATATAGTTTTGACAAATTCTCAAAAAGCTATAGAAACACAATGGAACATGGCGGGGAAATATTATTTCCAATTTGCATGTATAAAGCTAAAAAAAGACATATTACATTGCAACTATGGGTTAGATTACAAGTGGCATGCTAAATTTAGAGTGGGTCGCAATAAGCAATATCGTGACTGTGCTAACTTGCGTATTACAAGTTGAAAGTAAATGGGTGCACTTGAACACAAACAGAATTTTCCTCAAGTAAGCGCAACTGAAGACCTAGGGGTCGATTTATCATGTGTTTGGCGGATGAGTTAAAGGGACATGCCACCCACATTTTTTCTTTTATGATTTAGAAAGAGAATGCAATTTTAAACATCTTTCTAATTTACTTATATTATCTAATTAGTTTTATTCTCTTGATATGCTTTGATGAAAAGCATATCTAGATATGCTCACTAGCTGCTGATTGGTTGCTGCACATAGAAGCATCGTGTGATTGGCTCACCATGTGCATTGATTTTTCTTCAACTAAGGATATTTAAAAAATGAAGCAAAATAAATAATGGAAGTAAATTGTAATGTTGTTTAAATTTATATTCTCTATCTGAATCATGAAAGAAAAATTTTGGGTTTAGTGGCCCTTTAAGGAGTTAAGGTCTTAAGCCAGCTGCTTAAAGGCCTATAGGCTTTTACCGAAACAGGGGTTTACGGCCCCATTCAGACCATGATAAATAATCCCCCTAGTGTAAAGTGTGAAGGAAAACAAAAAATGTTCACCAAGCACAACATAAGTACATTAAAATAAAGTGTTTCACTGATATATATGTCTAAATGTGTATGAGTGTGTATATATATATATATATATATATATATATATATATATATATATATATATATATATGTGTGTGTGTGTGTGTTTGTATACATGTGTATTTATGTGCAATTATATATACACACACACATATATACATATATATATATATATATATTTACACACACATGTGTATACATATATACACTTATATATACACTTATATATACACTTGAGTCCTTTCCAGACAAGTAACTTGAAAGTTGAAAATTAATTTTTAATCAATTTTAATATTTAATTATGTGTTTTTACTGTAAATATTTAACATGGTTTAATACATTCACCATTAAGGAAACAATTCCAGCAATCTGGGTTCTTAATATGTCTATAACTCAAAACATTTGTTCAAACTGCAGTGGTGGTGTGTTTGGTGCAACTTAAAATATAACTTTTAATAGTATACAAATCAAAAATGAGAAAAATATAAAACCATCTTCTTATGTTTGAAAATTGCAAAAATGTTATGATTAAAGTCTCCATTTTGTTATAATAATAATAATGGCAAAATCCTCAAATGAGGGCTAATGCATAAACAAGGTGGATATTATTATTCAGAGATATCATCAGAGATATCATCAGGTATCCCCTTAAGTAGTTGATACTTTTGAGATTCTAAAACAACACTTTTTAACCGTAATGTTAAGTTGTATTTATAATGTGTAATATCACTTTAAATTCTTTGATTTTTGTAATAAGCTAAGTAAATCTTTGGTAACATTTTAGCTAAGGCTGATTGTTAATGAGCATTTTGATACATTTGTTTCTGGGCAAACAGACAAAAAAATTTAACTGGCAAGTTGATACTTTTACAAAGAGATAATACAAGGCAATAAGCCAGAGATATACAGGTGGCCCTCGGTTTACGCAGGTTCAATTTGCGCCGTTTCAGAATAACAACCTTTTTTTTCAGTCATGTGACTGCTATTGAAAAGCTTTGGAAAGCAGTGCACTAATTAAAATAGCCAGTAGGTGGAGCTGTCCGCTTGTTTTGCAGCAAAGTTAAGCAAGTTTAACAGTCTGAAATTGATCTGTGTACACAGAGCAGATCAGAGCTATCGAGCAAACAAGATTTAGCAGCCACTTCCCTATTATCTTCCTGTCCCGCTGCTTGAGGTGAGGGTGCCTAACTGCTTATTGATCACTACAGATTGAAATGCATAGAATAGGTGCAGACCCAATATTATCTAACATACTAACAATGCAGAGAACTGATTGCTGAAAAATGCAAGTAAAAAAACGTTTTTGTTCATTAAACTTAGTTTTATGATGATGCAGTCTGTTGTGTAATTATTTTATTAGGTGCTGTTAGCAAATGTTTTTGTTCATTAAACTTAGTTTGATGATGATACAATCTATATTATTAGGTTTATAATGCTGTTTAACATTTAAAGTCTTCATTTCAAAGCTTTAAAAATAATGTATTAGGTGTTACTTATGACAATTTTGAGAGGGACCTGGAACCTAACTCCTTCACTACCCATTGACTTACATTATAAACTGGGTTTCAATTTACAACGGTTTTAATTTACAACCATTCCTCCTGGAACCTAACCCCGGCATAAACTGAGGGCTACCTGTACTATGATACAGTTGACTTTATTGTACTATACATTTGCAGGATATTTGCATGTAAACATTTTCTTTATTTAATACAAATAGAAGAGCACTATAGTTAATGTTCTGCTAGTATCAGTATGCTACAAGTGGCATTAAATGATGTAAAATGATAGTTCACATTATAAATACAACTTAACATTGGGGTTAAAAAGAGTTGTTTTACCATTTCAAAAGTATCAACTACTTAAGGGGATACCTGATATTATCTCTGAACCCTATATTACCACACAGTGGCCTAGATTTGGAGTTTTGTCGGTAACGACCCGAAAAACTAACGCCGGCTTTTTTCTGGCCGCACCATAAAAATAACTCTGGTATCGAGAGTCCACATAAAGGCTGCGTTAGGCTCCAAAAAAGGAGCGTAGAGCATTTTTAACGCAGCTTCAACTCTCGATACCAGAGTTGCTTACGGACGCGGCCAGCCTCAAAAACGTGCTCGTGCACGATTCCCCCATAGGAAACAATGGGGCTGTTTGAGCTGAAAAAAAACCAAACACCTGCAAAAAAACCGCGTTCAGCTCCTAACGCAGCCCCATTGTTTGCTATGCGGTAACCCTTCCTACGTCTGCACTTAACACTCTAACATGTACCCCGAGTCTAAACACCCCTAACCTTACACTTATTAACCCCTAATCTGCCGCCCCCGCTATCGCTGACCCCTGCATATTATTATTAACCCCTAATCTGCCGCTCCGTAAACCGCCGCTACTTACATTATCCCTATGTACCCCTAATCTGCTGCCCTAACATCGCCGACCCCTATATTATATTTATTAACCCCTAATCTGCCCCCCACAACATCGCCTCCACCTGCCTACACTTATTAACCCCTAATCTGCCGACCGGACCTGAGAGCTACTATAATAAAGTTATTAACCCCTAATCCGCCTCACTAACCCTATCATAAATAGTATTAACCCCTAATCTGCCCTCCCTAACATCGCCGACACCTAACTTCAATTATTAACCCCTAATCTGCCGACCGAATCTCGCCGCTATTCTAATAAATGTATTAACCCCGAAAGCTAAGTCTAACCCTAATACTAACACCCCCCTAAGTTAAATATAATTTAAATCTAACGAAATTAATTAACTCTTATTAAATAAATTATTCCAATTTAAAGCTAAATACTTACCTGTAAAATAAATCCTAATATAGCTACAATATAAATTATAATTATATTATAGCTATTTTAGGATTTATATTTATTTTACAGGTAACTTTGTATTTATTTTAACCAGGTACAATAGCTATTAAATAGTTAAGAACTATTTAATAGCTAAAATAGTTAAAATAATTACAAATTTACCTGTAAAAGAAATCCTAACCTAAGTTACAAATAAACCTAACACTAGACTATCAATAAATTAATTAAATAAACTACCTACAATTACCTACAATTAACCTAACACTACACTATCAATAAATTAATTGTATACAATTGCTACAAATAAATACAATTAAATAAACTAGCTAAAGTACAAAAAATAAAAAAGAACTAAGTTACAAAAAATAAAAAAATATTTACAAACATAAGAAAAATATTACAACAATTTTAAACTAATTACACCTACTCTAAGCCCCCTAATAAAATAACAAAGGCCCCCAAAATAAAAAAATGCCCTACCCTAGTCTAAATTACTAAAGTTCAAAGCTCTTTTACCTTACCAGCCCTGAACAGGGCCCTTTGCGGGGCATGCCCCAAGAAATACAGCTCTTTTGCCTGTAAAAAAAAACATACAATACCCAAGCCCCCCAACATTACAACCCACCACCCACATACCCCTAATCTAACCCAAACCCCCCTTAAATAAACCTAACACTAAGCCCCTGAAGATCATCCTACCTTGTCTTCACCATACCAGGTTCACCGATCGGTCCAGAAGAGCTCCTCCGATGTCCTGATCCAAGCCCAAGCGGGGGGCTGAAGAGGTCCATGATCTGGCTGAAGTCTTCATCCAAGCGGGCCAGAAGAGGTCTTCCATCCGATTGAAGTCTTCATCCAAGCGGCATCCATCCGGAGCGAAGCGGCAGCATCCTGAAGACCTCCACCGCGGAACATCCATCCTGGCCGACGACTGAACGACGAATGACGGTTCCTTTAAATTAAGTCATCATCGTAACAGCCAATAGAATGTGAGCTCAATCTGATTGGCTGATCGGATCAGCCAATCGGATTGAACTTGATTCTGATTGGCTGATTCCATCATATAATAGGGTCATTCGTCGTTCAGTCGTCGGCCAGGATGGATGTTCCGCGGTGGAGGTCTTCAGGATGCTGCCGCTTCGCTCTGGATGGATGCCGGGGCTTAGTGTTCGCTCCGGATGATCTTCAGGGGCTTAGTGTTAGGTTTATTTAAGGGGGGTTTGGGTTAGATTAGGGGTATGTGGGTGGTGGGTTGTAATGTTGGGGGGCTTGGGTATTGTATGTTTTTTTTTACAGGCAAAAGAGCTGTATTTCTTGGGGCATGCCCCGCAAAGGGCCCTGTTCAGGGCTGGTAAGGTAAAAGAGCTTTGAACTTTAGTAATTTAGAATAGGGTAGGGCATTTTTTTATTTTGGGGGGCTTTGTTATTTTATTAGGGGGCTTAGAGTAGGTGTAATTAGTTTAAAATTGTTGTAATATTTTTCTTATGTTTGTAAATATTTTTTTATTTTTTGTAACTTAGTTCTTTTTTATTTTTTGTACTTTAGCTAGTTTATTTAATTGTATTTATTTGTAGCAATTGTATTTAATTAATTTATTGATAGTGTAGTGTTAGGTTAATTGTAGGTAATTGTAGGTAGTTTATTTAATTAATTTATTGATAGTCTAGTGTTAGGTTTATTTGTAACTTAGGTTAGGATTTCTTTTACAGGTAAATTTGTAATTATTTTAACTATTTTAGCTATTAAATAGTTCTTAACTATTTAATAGCTATTGTACCTGGTTAAAATAAATACAAAGTTACCTGTAAAATAAATATAAATCCTAAAATAGCTATAATATAATTATAATTTATATTGTAGCTATATTAGGATTTATTTTACAGGTAAGTATTTAGCTTTAAATTTGAATAATTTATTTAATAAGAGTTAATTAATTTCGTTATATTTAAATTATATTTAATTTAGGGGGGTGTTAGTATTAGGGTTAGACTTAGCTTTAGGGGTTAATACATTTATTAGAATAGCGGCGAGATTCGGTCGGCAGATTAGGGGTTAATAATTGAAGTTAGGTGTCGGCGATGTTAGGGAGGGCAGATTAGGGGTTAATACTATTTATTATAGGGTTAGTGAGGCGGATTAGGGGTTAATAACTTTATTATAGTAGCGCTCAGGTCCGGTCGGCAGATTAGGGGTTAATAAGTGTAGGCAGGTGGAGGCGACGTTGTGGGGGGCAGATTAGGGGTTAATAAATATAATATAGGGGTCGGCGGTGTTAGGGGCAGCAGATTAGGGGTACATAAGGATAACGTAGGTGGCGGCGCTTTGCGGTCGGCAGATTAGGGGTTAATAAGTGTAGGCAGGTGGAGGCGACGTTGAGGGGGGCAGATTAGGGGTTAATAAATATAATACAGGGGTTGGCGGTGTTAGGGGCAGCAGATTAGGGGTACATAAGGATAACGTAGGTGGCGGTCGGCAGATTAGGGGTTAAAATTTTTTTTTCGAGTGTCGGCGATGTGGGGGGACCTCGGTTTAGGGGTACATAGGTAGTTTATGGGTGTTAGTGTACTTTAGAGTACAGTAGTTAAGAGCTTTATAAACCGGCGTTAGCCCAGAAAGCTCTTAACTACTGACTTTTTTCCTGCGGCTGGAGTTTTGTCGTTAGATGTCTAACGTTCACTTCAGACACGACTCTAAATACCGGAGTTAGAAAAATCCCATTGAAAAGATAGGATACGCAATTTACGTAAGGGGATCTGCAGTATGGAAAAGTCGCGGCTGGAAAGTGAGCGTTAGACCCTATTTTGAGTGACTCCAAATACCGGCGGTAGCCTAAAACCAGCGTTAGGAGCCTCTAACGCTGGTTTTCACGGCTACCGCCAAACTCTAAATCTAGGCCAGTGATTCTAATCCTCATAATATCCACATTGTTTATGCATTATTCCTCATGTAGGGATGTAGCCATTATTATTATATAAAAAAGGAGACTTTAACCCTTTCTAGTCCTATGTCGTAATATATCCAACAAAGGGTTTTACCGCTTGCGGTCCCATGATGGATACATTCCGACAGGACTTTTTGCTTTTGAATTGCACAGCTAAATAGCGACATCTAGCGATTACTTGCTGGACTTGCTATTTAGCTGTGCAATTCAAAAGTATGGCGTGGTAAGATGATGCTACCGGCATATAGCGGAACAAATTACTCTCCGCTCTCATTATCAGAGGATTGAAGGTGCCGGAGCCCCGGGAGGATGACAAGATGCTGCCAGTGTATCCTACATGGAGCTGTTTCCTCTCCGCCCCCTTAGGGCCCGAGCAGCATTGCTGTGAAGCAGAGCTGTGCATTCTACAGCACACACTGCCTGAAAGGACTGGATGGCTGAGTCCAGTATCCGGTGCTGCGAGGATACACCTGTCCTCAGTGTGGAGCCAGCGGTGACCGAGGGCATACCGTGCAATACTGCCCCCAGCGGATGTTCATGGCCTTTTAATAGACTGGAAAGGGTTAATCATAGCATTTTTGCCATTTCCAAACATTAGGATGGTTTTATATTTTTCCCATTTTTGATTTGTATAATATTAAAAGTTAAATTTTAAGTTACACCAAACACACCACCACTGCAGTTTGAACAACATTTTTGAGTTATAGACATATTAAGAACCAAGAGTGCTGGATATGTATCCTTAATGGAGGATTTATTCCACAATCTCTAGTCTCTAATTTTCATAAAGATACATAGCACCTGTAACCCTCAATAAGCAATTAGTGACAAATATTAGGGGATCACCAGGTTCCAATATATACTTAGGTATTTCCACTAGCATTTCTTCTCTTTTTTACTTTTTAGAAAATATTCTTTGTAATTTAAAAATGATAAATATATATATATATTCATATAGAAATATATGTAAAGATATATATTTTAACGCTGTTGGTCTAACGAGGTGTCAAGCTAGTGTGATAAGTGTTAGGGGTTTTTTTTGTTTGTTTTTTAAGCACACTCCATTGAAGTCTATGGGGAGAAAAGTTAACAAGGTCATGATATCTGAAGTCCTGAATTAGCATGCATCGGGTTTGGCTCACGCACAAATAATTTACTGTCAACTTGTAATGCACCCTCATGAATAAATAATTTACTTTCTAACTTGTAATGCATGCTAAGTCGCCCACATTAAAAGTTTACTTTGAGCTGTGTTTATTAAATGTTTACTTTGAGCTGTGTTTGCGCACAAGGAAAAAAAATAAAATAAATAGGCATGCCACTTGTAATCTGACCCTATATAGGCTAGTTTAATTTTAAGTTTAAAAACATTTGGCACATGTGAGTATGACTCATGTTCTTTATCTCACTCATCATTATTGATAAGTGTGTTATATTGTTTGCTTTTAGTATTATAAGGCATTCATTCGTAATATCAGCGCCCGCAAATATGATAAGTGAAGCACAATTTGAACACAACCCTGTGTTCGCATTGCATGGAAGCCTTGCGCTCATGAGAGTGCGCTTCCATAGGCTCCAATGGTAGCCATGTTCTGATGCTGATAGACATGGCACAGAACCTAGCGCAGCAAAGGGGGTAAGTTGCACAGCATTAGGCCGCATATTTAAAATATATATGTATATAAATATATACATATGAGTTTATATGTGTATGTACACCTATTAACACATAAATATATATGTATATACATATATATTTCAAGTGATAACACAGTCACCATAGATCACACTTTTCAGTGCCGTTTTTATTCTAACACCCCCAACATCGGCTCACTTTATCCCTTTATAACTGCTTTGTGCAGTTATAT